>NC_081150.1:3120000-3420000 GCF_958295425.1 Solea solea
AAAGACAAAGAGACAAAAATGTGTGTCTAATAATATGAGATGAATACAAAGATCTAAGACATAATGTATTCATATTTAATGCCAGACCTGATTACTCACATGTCAGTGAATTGAATAATACATCAAAAGAGTTTAGAATTAGAAAAATCATCTTTAAATATTTTTCCTGTAATGATCATCCTAAAAGCTGATCGAAACCAGCTGTAAAAGAAGGCATAAACAAACGGGTTTAACATTGAATTTGACCATCCAAGCCATTTAAATGACTGAACTGCATTAACTGGTATCGCATAATTGCTCAAAGGATTAAAGCTGATGGAGAGAAAGAAAGGCGTCCAACTCATCAGAAAAATCCCCATCACAATAGACAGAGTTTTAGTTGCCTTTTTCTCCGTTTTACTGACAGTTGCACCAGATTTTGCCATGCTCTGGATGCTGCGTGCCTGTTTCTGTGCCACCGTCAAAATTTTTAGGTAGATTGAAGACATTATGATAGCTGGGAAACCAAATGCAAAAAAAATTCCCACAATCATTGTACTCTGTGCTTTATGTTGAAATAAAACACACTTCTTGATTTTTAGTCCTTTATCTGAGGCCTGGACTGTGAAAATAACTGCATTTAAAGTGGCAATTGTCCAGGACACCAGAATCATGATCCCAACGACACGAACAGTTATTCTAGTTCTGTATCTCAGAGGCTGACACACTGCATAATATCTGTCAACAGAAATGAAGCACAAGTTCCAAATGGAAGAATGGCACAGAATCACATCCAAACTTCCTCGAACTTTACAGAGTACATAATGAAAACGCCAATATGAGCTCACCACAATTATGATGCTGAAAGGCAAAACTAAAACTCCAACTAGCAGGTCAGCCACAGCCAGAGAGAGCATCAGGAAGTTTGTAGGAGTGTGGAGCTGTTTGAAGTAAACAATGGAGATTATTACAAGGAGGTTTCCACACATTATGAGAACTGACAACGAGCCACCAAAAATACAAAATAAATATGAAATAGTCACTGCAGTTATGTCAGGCACATTTGCTGATTCATTAAAAAGAAGCTGATCTTCAATAACATCAGAAGAATCCATGCTTAAATAATCAGTAATACTTAAACAACAAGCCTAACATTAAGACAAATAAACGTATAAGTAGTATAAACTTAATCCAGGTTTGCATTTGTAGTGAAAGGTGACCCTAATCTCTCTGCTGGTGAGCAGGTCAGGATTAGAAATACTGTTCAAACTCATTAGCATATTCAATTCACGAAAGGTGTGTTTAAAGAAGGTCATTGTGCTTAGTGAACTACCTGAATCAACCTACTTGTGTATGTGCTTGTATTGTAATAAAGGTTTTAGTTAATCATCAGTTAATTTAAGGATCGGGAATTGTGCACCATCAGTTAAAACAGTGGTTTGCATCCTTTTTTCTTTAAAGCCTGTGTTGCAAGACAATCAAGACCCCCAACCCAAACCCCTGTCCACAAACACACCAGAAGAATAAAGTGATTTAAAGTAATTTCACATGTTTATGCAAACATAAACAACAGTTTTAGGTTTTTGTTCCTATTTTCACAGTGTAAATATATATAAAACTGCCCTGTGCTTCCCTAAAATTAAAACCAAGCAATATTTTGAAATATTTCCTTATTTTCTTTTTTGATACCGGTGAGTCTTTGATACTTTTATGCTTCTCAGACATGATATTATGTAGCACAGATGCTGAACATGATCAGGTATAGCCACTTACTTACCTGATGAGACTTGCTTATGCAGTAATGGTCCCAGAAGTTCAGAAGACACATAGCTTAATACATTTAATGGTGGACCAAAAAATGGGTTTTAATTTGGATTTAATTTAGATTGGGATTTTCTGCATTTAATAAATATAATTTTAATAACCTGACAATCTCAGAGCAGACACATCTAGCTAGCGCTATACACAGTATTTTGGGACTGTTCACTTGTTCAAGCCGTTTGGTGTACAATACTCAAGCAAGAGGTTGATTAAATATTCCTCATGATCGTGGTTCTGCTCCTCTCTCTCTCTACTTGTTTATGTACACTGCATGGCCAAAAAAAATTCCCCACCTGAAAAAAGGGTCACACACTGTTTGGTGGACCGCCTATAGCTTTGATTATGGCACTCATTCGCTGTGGCACTGTTTCAATTAGCTTCTGCAATGTAACAAGATTTATTTCTGTACAGTGTTGCATTAATATTTCACCAAGATCTTTTATTGACGATGGGAGAGACGGACCACTGTGCAAAGCCTTCTCCAGCACATCCCAAAGATTCTCAATGGGGTTAAGGTCTGGACTCTGTGGTGGCCAATCCATTTCTGAAAATGATGTCTCATGCCCCCTGAACCACTCTTTCACAATTTGAGCCTAATGAATCCTGGCATTGTCATCTTGGATTATGCCCGTGCCATCTGGGAAGAATAAAATCCATTGATGGAATAATCTGTTCATTCAATATATTCAGGTAGTCAGCTGACCTCATTCTTTGGGCATATAATGTTGCTGAACCGAGAACTGACTAACTGCAGCACGCCAGATCATAGCACTGCCCCCACAGGCTTGTATAGTAGGCACTAGGCATGATGGGTGCAGGTGGCAACTTCTTTTTTTTTTTTTTTAGTGTATTTATGTACTTAACCATTTACTTTCATTTAATATATTTGTTTATTTAAATACATGACAGCCATTTTTCTTCTTGCCAGTGGATATTTTTGATGTTGCTACGAGAATATATCACCTGGGGAATTACTTTGTATCGTACCAACCAATGCAAATTAACAAAAACTTGAATTACAACAGCACCACTTGAAATCAAATGGTTAACAATTAATCTGTTAACAGTCAATTCTTCAATTTGAACTCTCAAATGTGTGTACCAAGACACCCAAAGGATGGGAGTCTGTTTTAATTCAGAATAACTGACCCACTACATTTTATCTCATTATTTTATATCATATCAACATATTTTAAATATGTGAAATGTGTTTCAGCTCATTGATAATTTTAGTGAACCCAAATAGTGGTTCACAGGTTGCTTTACCAAGACACCAACATATGTCAGATAATTTGTGACGACTGAAGACTAATACATGTGTGGCTATGAATAACATAATAAACTGCAGACACAGTATTAACATATATAAACTCTTCTAGTGCACTGTTTCATCAGTCTAAACTAATTTGAAACTGTCCATGAGTGAAGGCTAAAGGTGCACTAATACAATTTAGGCAAGGAAACCTTGAGGGGATAAGATATTGTCTATATAACAGTCTTGACATTTTGTAAACATCTGTATTTCATAATTAACATTAATATTATTTCTTAATTGTATTACAAACTAAATAGTCACAGGCACTGGTTAGTTTAAAGCATTGCATGTGTGCAATTATAGGACCTTACTGAAATAAGGTCATGGGCAACTACCAGTAATAACATTGACAGCAACAAGAATTGTCTGCCTGTATTCACTTTATAAATGCATGTGCACAGAATGGCAATACAGCATACACAGTCAAACGGGTACATATTAGGTTTATAGAGGCACTGACACATTCAATTGTTAAGGACAGAGACATGTTGTCAAGATGTTTTGTATACATTGTGTTGCAAAAAAAGACAAAGAGACAAAAAAGTGTGTCTAATAATATGAGATGAATACAAAGACGTAAGACATAATGTATTCATCTTTAATGCCAGACCTGATTACTCACATGTCAGTGAATTGAATAATACATCAAAAGAGTTTAGAATTAGAAAAATCATCTTTAAATATTTTTCCCGTAATGATCATCCTAAAAGCTGATCGAAACCAGCTGTAAAAGAAAGCATAAACAAACGGGTTTAACATTGAATTTGACCATCCAAGCCATTTAAATGACTGAATTGCGTTAACTGGTATCGCATAATTGCTCAAAGGATTAAAGCTGATGGAGAGAAAGAAAGGCGTCCAACTCAGGAGAAAAATCCCCATCACAATAGCCAGAGTTTTAGTCGCCTTTCTCTCCGTTTTACTGACAGTTGCAGTAGATTTTGCCATGCTCTGGATGCTGCGTGCCTGCTTCTGTGCTACCATCAAAATCTTTAGGTAGATTGAAGACATTATGATAGCTGGGAAGCCAAATGCAAAAAAACTTGTCCCAATCATTGTACTCTGTGCTTTATGTTGAAATAAAACACACTTCTTGATTTTTAGTCCTTTATCTGGGGCCTGGGATGTGAAAATAACTGCATTTAGAGTGGCAATAGTCCAGGACACTAGAATCATGATCCCAACGACACGAATAGTTATTCTAGTTCTGTATCTCAGAGGCTGACACACTGCATAATATCTGTCAACAGAAATGAAGCACAAGTTCCAAATGGAAGAATTGCACAGTATCACATCCAAACTTCCTCGTACTTTACAGAGTACATAATGAAAACGCCAATATGAGCTCACCACAATTATGATGCTGAAAGGCACAACTAAAACTCCTACTAGCAGGTCAGCCACAGCCAGAGAGAGCATCAGGAAGTTTGTAGGAGTGTGGAGCTGTTTGAAGTAAACAATAGAGATTATTACAAGTAGGTTTCCACACATTATGAGAACTGACAAAGAGCCACCAAAAATACATAATAGATATGAAATAGTCACAGCGGTTAAGTCAGGTGCAGTTGCTGATTCATTAAAAAGAAGCTGGTCTTCAACAACATCAGAAGAATTCATGCTTAAATAATCAGTAATACTTCAACAACATGCCTAACATTAAGACGAATCAATGTATAAGTAGTATAAAGTCTATGTGTTTCACATCATGCACTTAATCCAGGTTTGTGCATTTGTAGTGAAAGGTGACCCTAATCTCTCTGCTGGTGAGCAGGTCAGGATTAGAAATACTGTTCAAACTCATTAGCATATTCAATTCACGAAAGGTGTGTTTAAAGAAGGTCATTGTGCCGAGTGAACGACCTAAATCAATCTACTTGTGTATGTGCTTGTATTGTAATAAAGGTTTTAGTTTATCATCAGTTAATTTAAGCAACGGGAATTGTGCACCATCAGTTAAAACAGTGGTTCCCATCCTTTTTCCTTTATAGCCTGTGTTGTAAGACAAACAAGACCCCCAACCCAAACCCCTGTCCACAAACACACCAGAAGAATAAAGTGAATAATGCCACATGTTTATATGCAAAAATAAACAGCAGTTTTAGGTTTTTGTTCCTATTTTCAGTGTATATATATATATGAAATTGCCCTGTGCGTCTATAAAATCAAAACCAAGGTAACTTTTGAAATATTGCCTTATTTTTATTTTGATATTGGGGAGTCTTTGATACCTTTATTTTATGCTTCATGATGCTGAACATGATCAGGTATAGCCACTTACTTACCTGATGAGATTTGCTTATGCAGTAATGGTCACAGAATTTCAGAGGTCACGTAGCTTAATACATTTAGTGGTGGACCAAAAAATGTTTTTTAATTTGGGTGATACTGAGTTCTGATTATCCAATGCAGTGTGTGATTGGGATTTTCTGGATTAAATAAATATAATTTTAATAACCTGACAATATCAGAGCAGACAAAGCTCTGTGCCCCCCCCATCTCGCTAGCTCTCTTTTAGCTAAACTAGTGCTGTGTTTGTTAAAACATTCAACTGAACTCTGAAAATATGGTGAAAATATATTATTAATGTATGGCAAAAGCTTATTAAGTTGAGTGCAGAGGCCCATTAACCAATTATGGCATACAACAGGACCCTGTAAGAGCCTGCATAGGTGGGTCGGGCCTCAGGTTTCCTTTTTTCCGCTCATAAAACACATTTCTTGCAGTTTATAAATTATATGTTGTTTGTTGTGAATCATTGCTGTTCACATGTGGTGAATAGTAAATGTGGCTGCCTGCTTGATGGAGAGGGGCAGACCTGACACCGTTGCGTGCGTAACCATCAACACTTTGGGCTTGTTAGTGTCATTTTTGGAGCACTTTTTTTTGATGCTCAGCGTGAACTGGAGGGGGACAAATATTCCACTCTGCATCTTGTGCTGCTATGGGCAGAACGACTCGGACATTACTGCCAACAAAATGCCAAAGATACAGCACAGAGCGCAGCCGTGCGTCAACAGCATGCGTACCAGTTTTACGCACAACTCCACAAAGCCGCAACATTCCCGCAGGCCAGGTCGGGTTGTAATTTTCAGGCCCGTTGAGAACGCTACCTCACAGTCACAGCTTCTTCTGTACCAGGAAGTAGATGGGTATGTCAAGGACTGGGGAGGCTCATCAAGTGGGCAAGGATGAGCTTTAAGCCTGCAAATTCAAGATCAATGGTTTTGGGAAGAAACAGCATTTCTGAAAACGTCCACTTTTCTCTAGATGGCACCAGGATTCTATCCATCTCTGAGAATCCAATGGGAAAGCTGTTTGATCACAGCCTCAGAGATGTAGCAGCCATTCAGACATCTATCAAGGAGCTGGACTCCTGGCTGAGCAAAGTGGCAGCCTGGGAAGTTCAAATGCAAGGTATACCAACACAGCATCCTGCCTCGGATCCTCTGGCTATTGCTTGTGTATGATATGCACATAACATCATTAGTAGAGATGATGGATAGGAGGATCAGTGGATACCGGTGCAGGTGGCTTGGCTTACCACGCTGCCTGAGGAGTGTAGCTCTGTACGGGACGAATAATATCCTGCAGCTTTTTCTTTAACATGGAAGAATTCAGGTTTCCAAAACTAGATAAGCACTGCAGTGCAACTCCTCTCCTTGCCTCTCCTCTTCAAACTTGACACCTGTCATCAAATTGTTACAGTTAATCTGTTGTCATTTCTTCAATTTGAACTCTCAAATGTGTGTATCAAGACACTCAAAGAATGGGAGTCTGTTTTAATTCAGAATAACTGACCCACTGCCTTTTATCTCATATTATTTCATATCATATCAACATATTTTAAATATGTGAAATGTGTTTCAGCTCATTGATCATTTTAGTGAACCCAAATAGTGGTTCACAGGTTGCTTTACCAACACCAGCATATGTCAGATAAGTTTGTGATGGCTGAAGACTAATACATGTGTGGCTATGAATAACATAATAAACTGCAGACACAGTATTAACATATATAAAACTCTTCTAGTGCACTGTTTCATTAGTCTTAACTAATTTGAAACTGTCCATGAGCGAAGGCTAAAGGTGCACTAATACAATTTCGGCAAGGAAGCCTTGAGGGGATAAGATATTGTCTATATAACAGTCTTGACATTTTGTAAACATCTGTATTTCATAATTAACATAAATATTATTTCTTAATTGTATTACAAACTAAATAGTCACAGGAACTGGTAAGTTTAAAGCATTGCATATGTGCAATTATAGGACCTTACTGAAAAAAGGTCATGGGCAACTACCAGTAATAACATTGACAGCAACAAGAATTGTCTGCCTGTATTCACTTTATAAATGCATGTGCGCAGAATGGCAATACAGCATACACAGTCAAACGGGTAAATATTAGGTTTATAGAGGTACTGACACATTCAATTGTTAAGGACAGAGACATGTTGTCAAGATGTTTTGTATACATTGTGTTGCAAAAAAGACAAAGAGACAAAAATGTGTGTCTAATAATATGAGATGAATACAAAGATCTAAGACATAATGTATTCATATTTAATGCCAGACCTGATTACTCACATGTCAGTGAATTGAATAATACATCAAAAGAGTTTAGAATTAGAAAAATCATCTTTAAATATTTTTCCTGTAATGATCATCCTAAAAGCTGATCGAAACCAGCTGTAAAAGAAGGCATAAACAAACGGGTTTAACATTGAATTTGACCATCCAAGCCATTTAAATGACTGAACTGCGTTAACTGGTATCACATAATTGCTCAAAGGATTAAAGCCGATGGAGAGAAAGAAAGGCGTCCAACTCAGGAGAAAAATCCCCATCACAATAGCCAGAGTTTTAGTCGCCTTTCTCTCCGTTTTACTGACAGTTGCAGTAGATTTTGCCATGCTCTGGATGCTGCGTGCCTGCTTCTGTGCTACCATCAAAATCTTTAGGTAGATTGAAGACATTATGATAGCTGGGAAGCCAAATGCAAAAAAACTTGTCCCAATCATTGTACTCTGTGCTTTATGTTGAAATAAAACACACTTCTTGATTTTTAGTCCTTTATCTGGGGCCTGGGATGTGAAAATAACTGCATTTAGAGTGGCAATAGTCCAGGACACGAGAATCATGATCCCAACGACACGAATAGTTATTCTAGTTCTGTATCTCAGAGGCTGACACACTGCATAATATCTGTCAACAGAAATGAAGCACAAGTTCCAAATGGAAGAATTGCACAGTATCACATCCAAACTTCCTCGTACTTTACAGAGTACATAATGAAAACGCCAATATGAGCTCACCACAATTATGATGCTGAAAGGCACAACTAAAACTCCTACTAGCAGGTCAGCCACAGCCAGAGAGAGCATCAGGAAGTTTGTAGGAGTGTGGAGCTGTTTGAAGTAAACAATAGAGATTATTACAAGTAGGTTTCCACACATTATGAGAACTGACAAAGAGCCACCAAAAATACATAATAGATATGAAATAGTCACAGCGGTTAAGTCAGGTGCAGTTGCTGTTTCATTAAAAAGAATCTGGTCTTCAACAACATCAGAAGAATTCATGCTTAAATAATCAGTAATACTTAAACAACATGCCTAACATTAAGACAAATCAACGTATAAGTAGTATACAGTCTGTATGTTTCACATCATGCACTTAATCCTGGTTTGTGCATCTGTACTGAAATCTAATCTCTCTGCTGGTGAGCAGGTCAGGATTAGAAATACTGTCCAAGCTCATTAGCATATTAAGGTCACGTGTTAAATGAAGGTCATTGTGCTGAGTGAACTACCTGAATCAACCTACTTGTGTATGTGCTTGTATTGTAATAAAGGTTTTAGGTAATTTAAGCATCGGGAATTGTGCACAATCAGTTAAAACAGTGGTTCCCATCCTTTTTACTTTGAAGTCGCTTTTGCGAGACAAACAAAGCCCCCAACCCAAACCCCTTTACACAAACACACCAGACGAATAAAGGGAATAATTTCACATGTTTATATGCAAAAATAAACAGCAATTGTAGGTTTTTGGTCCTATTTTCAGTGTATATATAAAAAAACTGCCCTGTGCTTCCATAAAATCAAAACCAATTTTGAAATATTGCCTTATATTCTTTTTTGATACCGGTGAGTCTTTGATAGTTGTATGCTTCTCAGACATGTTATTTTGTAGCACAGATGCTGAACATGATCAGGTATAGCCACTTTCAGGACTTTCTCAAATGCACTAGTGTGAAGGCCACAACTCCCAATCATTTGTAGTTGGGCTCCACCACACTTCTCTCTTGGTTTCTCTTGTTCAAGAAACTTCCAATTTACACTGGGCCCATACATTGACATTGAGAGCATGCTGTTCAAATTCAGCTCCTTTGTACCTTCCTGCACATATGAGAAAAATAGAGGAAATGATCAAAAACATCCACCAAAACCCCTGACAACTGAATAGTGATAATCACAATTATTCTTTTGTTATTATTTGTTATTTACATTTTTTCTTACTTATATATACACACATACAGATACAAAATAGTTTTGTGTGTGGCCTATAAATGTAATGATACATTTTGCAAATGATACTAATTATTTTTTATAGGTTAACTAACTAAATTACAACATCTAATCTGTATTTACAACATAGCTTGATTCTGCAACTCCATTTACAGCTCATTAGGCTCATATGTCAATGTTTATTGTTGCTATGGCAACATGTGACAGCCGACATTAACAGCTGTTAGCTAGATTTGCCCAACCGATAAAATTTCAAATTGGCATATTTAAACAAAATCAACCTCAACTACAAACAGTTACACCCCTTAAACTCTGAGCTAATGTGTTGTTACCTGATAGATTGTCAAAGTGACTATAGACTGTGACCTGAATAGAACAATAGTATGTGATTTCAAACACAACCGTAATGTTACTTACACTGAAATGACCCAAAATGTCCTTGGCTCTGGACGTGAACTCCGACCCCTAGTAGAAGGAGATGACATGGTGTGTGCCCGTCTCATCATCAATAGTCCAGAAGTGCAAATGAAGATCCATTTGTTTGCTCGTTGTCTTTTTATTAATGCTTTCGTCAAAAATGACAAAATATGGCTTCTCACTAATGCTGTGTGTTAGCTCCTTCTTGATGAATGAAGCAATGCCATATTTGGCGACATATGGCGTTTTATTTTCACCACAGGTGAATGACTTGACGAGCTGGGAATCGTGGAACATTTAACAATTTAAATGAATTGTTCCTCACAGTAAGGAGAACCCACAGTACCTCTACCTTTTGGTTCTCTGGCGTTGAAATGAAGCTTCTCATAGCCGACTGAGAGGTTGCGTCTGAATTTGTAACTTTAGGTGCAAACAATGCAGGAATTAGCCTCGCCCCACTATATCAGCTGCCATGTACCGCAGCTGATTTCCTCCTTTCATGTGACTCAACAGCTTTGAGCCCCATGGTCCCTAAGGAAAAAATCATTTTGCAGACTTTGCACATTGCCGCATTTTTATTTTCAGCCGGCGCCAACCACCTCCTAAATACTTCCTCTTCCATCCATTTCTCATTTAACTTGCACTTCTCCATCTTTACGGGTTTAAGAGGCTCACCTCAACAACCACGTAATGGCACCCGATGTAAGAGTCTGTCACTGATGGACTGTAAACTGGCTACTGATCACGGAGTCTCTCATTTTAAGTTAACCAAACAAAGAGGGGGTTTCAGTGTGTTGTGGCAATCTCAGGGTATTCTGCCATGACTTTAATCCAAAACACCAAGTTATTGTCTCAAACATACTTTTAAGGCCGCCGTCATTTGCGATCTCCAGCAGTTGATTTTCTTCTTGTGACCGTGACATGTGATCGAGGCAAACATCTTGACAGGCATCCAGAGTGAGTCATAGACCGATGTGGCAGAAATAATCCGGTAATTTTCCAAAATAAAAAAACGTTCAGAATACGATAACAAATAAAATGGAAATAATGTAAGTTATGTATTCTTTCTGTGCAGCCCGGTACCAATTGACCCACGGACCGGTACCGGTCCACGACCCAGGGGTTGGGGACCCCTGGTGTAGTGCGATGCTTGGACAGAAATTAAGTCAGGGACTGATAAACCCTGGCTGGGTCGCCCAGGTGAGGGTGTCTGATGATCTAAAAACCAAAACACCCCTTGACCCTGGGTTCATCACTGAGGATGTGTCCAAGCTGCACCATTCAAGGTGTTTCTTAGAACTATAACTGATAGCACTCTCTTCCATCTTCCAAGAAGATGTTGACGTTGTGGCTGCGTCATCAACACTTTTTCTAAAGAATAAATTTACTTTTTAGTTTTTTTAGTCTTTTTGGCTCTATACAACACAACAATGGATTTGAAATGAAACAAACAAGATGTGCTTTAACTGCAGACTTTCAGCTTTAATTTAAGGGTACATCCAAATCAGGTGAAAGGTGTAGGAATTACAACAGTTTCTAGATGTGCCTCCCACTTTTTAGGGGACCAAAAGTAAAGGGAAAATTGACTCAACAGCTATTTCATTGAAAGGTGTGGGCTATTCCCTCTTTATGTCATCGTCAATTAAGCAGGTAAAAGGTCTGGAGTTGGTTCCAGAAGTGACATTTGCATTTGGAATCTGGTGCTGTTACATTTCAATATGAGATCCAAGGAGCTGTCAGTGAAGCAAGCCATTATTAGGCTGAAAAATCAAAACGAACCCATCAGAGAAATAGCAAAAACATATGCAACACAGCATACATAGTAAACAGGTAAATATTAGGTTTATAGAGGCGTTGACACATCAAATTGTTGAAGACTGACACAAGATGTTTTGTATACACCGTGTTGCAAAAAAGATTTACAAAAATTGGTGTCTAATAATATGAGATTAATACAAAGATGTAAGACACAATGTATTCATCTTTAATGCCAAACCTGATTACTCACATGTCAGTGAATTAAATAATGAATCAAAAGAGTTTATAATTAGAAAAATCATCTTTAAATATTGTAATGATCATCCTAAAAGCTGATCGAAACCAGCTGTAAAAGAAAGCATAAACAAATGGATTTAACATTGAATTTGGCCATCCAAGCCACTTGACCATCCAAAGCAATGACTGAATTGCATTAACTCGTATCTTGTAATTGCTCAAAGGAAAGCTAATGGCGAGAAAGAAAGGCGTCCAAATCAGGAGAAAACTCCCCATCACAATAGCTAGAGTTTTAGTCGCCTTTCTTTCCATTTTACTGACAGTTGCACCAGATTTTGCCATGCTCTTGATGCTGTGTGCCTGTTTCTGTGTCACCATCAAAATCCTTAGGTAGATTGAAGACATTATGATAATTGGGATGCCAAATGCAATAAAAACTGCCACAACTGCTGTACTCTGTGCTTTCGGTTGACATAAAGCACACCTGATGTTTTTTTTACCTTTGTCCGGGGCCTTTAATGTGAAAATAATACCATTTAGAGTGGCAATAGTCCAGGACACCAGAATCATGATCCCAACAACACGGACATATTCGAGAATATAAGAAGGATACCTTCTTTGTGCCAAATTTGTACTTCACAGGTGAGAAAATGTGTTTAAAATTTAAAGAAAGCCATTAAAACGGTCTTTGAATTAAAATATACTTTTTGTGTTGATTCTACATTCATTCCATGATATAATATAAATAAATATCTGTAATAAGCTTCGTTGTTATTTTCAATTAATTACAGAAAATCGTGCAATTAATTAGTTATTTGTTTTAAACGATTGAAAACCCTAATATTCAGTAATTCTTCTAAAAGCATTGCATGTGTGTTAAGATAAAAACTTCACAAGAACAAGTCATGGACGACTAATACTGATTCATGAAAATTTTAATATAGCTTGCATGTTACTATTGACCTTCAAGGTCATGGACAACTAATAACATTGACAGTGACAAATGGAATGAAAATAACAGCAAAACATTAAAAGAGATATATATTGGGTTTATAAAGGGACTGACCCATCACATAGTTAATGACAGAGACAACACCTCACATATTAGGCACTTGTCAAGAGGCTTTCTATACATTGTGTTGCAAAAACAGACAGTTACTACATAGCACAGTTGGAATTTGTATCAACATATGAGATGAATACAGAGATATGAGACATAATATATTCATCCTTAGTGCCACACCTGATCACTCAAATCAGTCAGTAAATCATATGATGAATCAAGAGAGTTTAGAATTAGAAAAATCATCTGTAAATATTTTCCCTGTAATGATCATCTTAAAAGCAGATCGAAACCAGCTGTAAAAGAAAGCATAAATAAATGGATTGAACATTGAATTTGACCATCCAAGCCACTTAAATGACTGCATTACATGAACTGGTATAGTAGAATTGCTCAAAGGATAGAAGCTCATACAGAGAAAGAAAGGCGTCCAACTCAGGATAAAAATCCCCATCACAATAGCCAGAGTTTTAGTCGCCTTTCTCTCCACTTTACTGACAGCTGCAGTAGATTTTGCCATGCTCTGGATGCTGCGTGCCTGTTTCTGTGCCACCGTCAAAATCTTTAGGTAGATTGAAGACATGATGATAGCTGGGAAGCCAAAAGCAATAAAAACTGCCACAACTACTGTACTCTGTGCTTTCGGTTGAAATAAAGCACATCTGACGTTTTTTTGACCTTTGTCCGGGGCCTTCAATGTGAAAATAATTCCATTTAGAATGGCAATAGTCCAGGACACCAGAATCATGATCCCAATAACACGGACATTTATTTTAATTCTGTATCTCAGAGGCTGACACACTGCATAATATCTGTCAACAGAAATGAAGCACAAGTTCCAAATGGAAGAATTGCACAATATCCCATCCAAACTTCCTCGTACTTTACAGAGTACATAATGAAAACGCCAATATGAGCTCATCACAATTATGATGCTGAAAGGCACAACTAAAAGTCCAACTAGCAGGTCAGCCACAGCCAGAGAGAGCATCAGGAAGTTAGTGGGAGTGTGGAGCTGTTTGAAGTAAATAATGGAGATTATTACAAGTAGGTTTCCAAACATTATGAGAACTGACAAAGAGCCACCAAAAATACATAATAGATATGAAATAGTCACTGCAGTTATGTCAGGTGCATTTGCTGATTCATTAAAAAGAAGCTGCTCTGCAACAATATCAGAAGAATCCATTCTTGAATTATCAGTAATACTTAAACAACACGCCTGACATTAAAACAAATCAACTTATAAGCAGTATAAAGTCTGTATGTTTCAAACCACAAACTTAATCAATGTTTGTGCATCTGTAGTGAAAGGTGACCCTAATCTCTCTGCTGGTGAGCAGATCAGGATTAGAAATACTGTTCAAGCTCATTAGCATATTAAGTTCACGAAAGGTGTGTTTAAAGTATATAATTAAACGTCACCACAACTCTACCTGTGTGTCCAATCTACTTGTGAATGTACTTGTATGTGATGCCCACCTTGAATTATGGTTGTTATGTCAAAATTATGACAGACGGTTGGTGTAATGGTTAGTGCTCTTGCCTTTGCAGCAAGAAGACCTGGGTATGAACCCCAGCTGAAACAAGGGCCTTTCTGCCTTTTCTAACCCTAACGCCTTTCTGCATGGATTTTGTTAGGTAAAATTGGACACTCTAAATTGACCATAGGTGTGAATATGAATGTAAATCTCTGTGTGGCCATGCGATGGACTGGCGAACTGTCCAGGGCGTTCCCGGCCTATCGCCCTGTGTCAGCTGAGATTAGCACCGCACGCCCCTGCGACCCTCCAGTGGAGGCGGGACTTCACATATTGTTGTACATTTGCCCTTTGGTCAGTGGGCAGCATCTGCAACTAGCTAAATTTTGGCCACAGGAATGTTGTGGCTTTGTGGAGTGCTGTGCAAAACCGGTGCACATGCCGTTGACGCATGGCTGCGCTCTGTGCAGTATTGTTGACATTTTGCTGGCAGTGATGTCTGAGTCGTTCTGCCCATTGCAGCACAAGATGCAGAGTGGGATATTTGTCCCCCTCCAGTTCATGATGAGCATCATAAAAGGGCTCCAAAACTAACACTAACATGCTCACAGTGTTGGGGGTTACGCATGCAGCGGTGTCAGGTCTGCCCCTCTCCATCCAAACGTGAACAGCGATGATTCACAACAAACAACATACAATTTACAAACTGCAAAAAATGTGTTTTATGAGCGGAAAAAAGGAAGCCCGAGGCCCGACCCGCCTCATTTGCAGATTTTTCTGGACCCAACCTGGCCCGAACCCGCAGGTCCTGTCGGGTTTGTCGGGCCTGCCCGACCCGTTGAGAACTCTATAGTGAGTAGTATTACTTTTTAATTTTTTTTAATTTCCTTAAGTTCAAATTATATTGCATCGTTTGTTATTTCTGCTCACTTCAAAATAAGAAGTGTAGTCAAAGGAGCCGTAGGTTACCTTATCTATGTGTGGGTGCCAGTCTCTCTCTGTCAATCAAAATAATTACAAAATACATAGTTTGATGACAATGGGGCAGGGGATCATGAGCTTAGGCTTACTTCCTGATTAAGTGACTGATCCTTTTGATCGTTTTCTCCCAAAGTCGCTTTTGTCTCCAACTCAACCAAATCCTCTCTCCCTTCCTCCCTGACTCCCTCTTCACCTGTTACTGTAGACACCTGACTACAACTGGTGACTCTTTGCTCCACTGAACAAACGAAAGACGATAATAGCAAACACATTAAAAGAGATAAATATTAGGTTTATAAAGGGACTGACCCATCACATAGTTAATGACAGAGACAACACCTCACATATTAGGCACTTGTCAAGAGGCTTTCTATACATTGTGTTGCAAAAACAGACAGTTACTGCATAACACAGTAAAAGCACTTTTCTGTTCCCTGTTTCCATTCATCTTTTTCAACAAGGCTTTTACTGTGAAACATTTGCAGGACCAGCAGAGGTGTGACTGCATTCTGGTGTCCTGGCACTTTATTGAGAATAGAGGAGTTTTTAGAACAGTGATTACCACATTTTTTTTCAGGGAACCCACTTTTTAAAAATCTAAAATTTCTGTGACCCAACTAACAATACGCCTTATCTATACTGTATTTTTGCTACATGAAGGGACAATTTTCACTATAATTTCCACATGAATACAATATTGTGGATACATGAACGAAGAAGGGGGACCAGAGGGTGTGTGCCAATTACAGGGGCATGACACTGCTCAGCCTTCCTAGGAAAGCAGCACTCAGGTTTAGATTGGGGTGGCCTTCCTCCCAATCACACCCCTCCAGGTTTCACTGTCAGAGAGGTGACGTTCCACGTCCCGAGAGCCAGCTTCTGCAACAAGGGTCGGACTGTCCTCGCCTTTGACCATGACCCAACTCACTCTGCATCCAACCTCCAGGGCCCTTCCCACAGGTGGTGAGCCCATGGGAAGGGAGACCCACGTTGCCTCTTTGGGTTGTACCTGGCCAGGCCACATGGATGCAGACCCGACCACCAGGTGCTCGCAATCTTGCTCCTTCCCCAGGCCCGTCTCCAGAGGGGGGCCCCAGTGATTTCCAGTCATGTAAATTTGATAAATCTATCAAATAGTTTTATGCATCTTATTGACAGCATGTGTTAAATACAATGAGACAAATAAATCAATTTCTGCAACGTTTACAGGCCATATCTTTTGGTTTTATTTGCAAAACAATATGGACATTTAAATGACCATTTAATGAGACAAAATTTAATTTAAGCCATCACATGTGTGGGCTTTTGCTTTTTGTCTCATCAGTATAATAAAGAAAGAAATCAAAATGTAAGCAATAGCTTCAATTAAATCATTGTAATGATGCAAACATTACCCAATTACCAAAGAAGTAGGCATATGTTTAAGAGCAGAGTGAACTGTCCAAAAACACTCAAAGAACGAGTCTGTTTAAATCCAGAATTACAGAGCCACTGCAATTTACTTAATCGAAGTATTTTAAATATCTTGAACATAATGTTGAATATGTTTTTCTTCTGCTCATTGATCATTTTAGTGAATTCAAGTAGTTGTTTACAGGTTGCTTTGATAAGATAATAACACCAGCATGCCAGATAGGTTTGTTATGACTGAAGACTCATATGTCTGGCAATGCATAAAATAACAATCTGCATTTGAAACAGTTCAAGAGGGCAAGCATGTGCGCTAAGGTACTTTGAGGGGATAATTTCCTGTATATAACCTGCCAATGAAAGTCTTACTCTAAATGTTATCACCATAATATCATGATTATTTCTTGAATACATTATAACCTAAAACTAATCCAGAGTTCATGTATATATTCAGCAATTCTTCAGCATTGCCTGTGTGTTACGATAAAAAACTGCACAAGAACAAGTCATGGACGACTAATACTGATTTATGAAAATTTAATATAGCTTACTTGTTACTATTGGACCTTCAAGGTCATGGACAACTAATTTCATTTACAGTGACAAAAACAATGACGATAACAGCAAACACATTAAAAGAGATAAATATTAGGTTTATAAAGGGACTGACCCATCACATAGTTAATGACAGAGACAACACCTCACATATTAGGCACTTGTCAAGAGGCTTTCTATACATTGTGTTGCAAAAACAGACAGTTACTACATAGCACAGTTGGAATTTGTATCAACATATGAGATGAATACAGAGATATGAGACATAATATATTCATCCTTAGTGCCAGACCTGATCACTCAAATCAGTCAGTAAATCATATGATGAATCAAGAGAGTTTAGAATTAGAAACATCATCTGTAAATATTTTCCCTGTAATGATCATCTTAAAAGCTGATCGAAACCAGCTGTAAAAGAAAGCATAAATAAATGGATTGAACATTGAGTTTGACCATCCAAGCCACTTAAATGACTGAAGTACATGATATGGTATTGTAGAATTGCTCAAAGGATGAAAGCTAATAGCGAGAAAGAAAGGCGTCCAACTCATAAGAAAAATCCCCATCACAATAGCCAGAGTTTTAGTCGCCTTTCTCTCCACTTTACTGACAGCTGCAGTAGATTTTGCCATGCTCTGGATGCTGCGTTCCTGTTTCTGTGCCACCATCAAAATCTTTAGGTAGATTGAAGACATCAAAATAGCTGGGAAGCCAAATGCAATAAAACTTGCCACAACTATTGTACTCTGCGATTTCTGTTGAAATAAAAAACATCTATCGTTTTTTTGTCCTTTGTCTGGGGTCTTTAACATGTAAATAATTCCATTTAGAGTGGCAATAGTCCAGGACACCAGAATCATGATCCCAACAACACGGACATTTATTTTAATACTGTATCTCAGAGGCTGACACACTGCATAATATCTGTCAACAGAAATAAAGCACAAGTTCACAATGGAAGAATTGCACAGTAACACATCTAAACTGCCTCGTACCTTACAAAGTAAATCTTCAATATACCAATATTTCACAAAGAGCACGATACTGAAAGGCACAACTAAAAGTCCAACTAGCAGGTCAGCCACAGCCAGAGAGAGCATCAGGAAGTTTGTAGGAGTGTGGAGCTGTTTGAAGTAAACAATGGAGATTATAACAAGAAGGTTTCCAAACAATATGAGAACTGACAAAGAGCCACCAAAAATACATAATAGATATGAAATAGTCACTGCAGTTATGTCAGGCACATTTGAAGATTCATTAAATAGAAGCTGCTCTGCAACAACATCAGAAAAATCCATGCTTAAATTATCATTAATACTTCAACAACCTGCCTAAAATTAAAACAAATCAACTTATAAGCAGTATAAAGTCTGTATGTTTCAAACCATGAGCTTAATCAATGTTTGTGCATCTGTAGTGAAAGGTGAGCCTAATTTCTCTGCTGGTGAGCAGGTCAGGATTAGAAATACTGTTCAAGCTCATTAGCATATTCAGTTCACAAAAGGTGTGTTTAAAGTATATCATTAAGCGTCACCATAACATGACCTACGTGTCAAATCTTGTGAATGTACTTGTATGTGTTGCCAACATTGAATTATCGTTATTACGTCAACATCATGCCAGACGGTTGGTGTAATGGTTAGTGCTCTTGCCTTTGCAGCAAGAAGACCTGGGTTTGAACCATCGGCTGGAACAAGGGGCTTTCTGCCTTTTCTAACCCTAACGCCTTTCTGCATGGATTTTGCAAATTAGGTAAAATTGGACACTCTAAATTTACCATAGGTGTGAATATGAATTTAACTCTCTGTGTGGCCCGGCGATGGACTGGCAAACTGTCCAGGGTGTTCCCGGCCTATTGCCCTGTGTCAGCTGAGATTGGCACCGCACGGCCCTGCGACCCTCCAGTGGAGGCGGGACTTCACATATTGTTGAACATTTGCCCTTTGGTTAGTGGGCAGCATCTGCAACTAGCTGAATTTTGGCCACAGGAATGCGTGACTTTGTGGAGTGCTGTGCAAAACTGGTGCAAATGCTGTTGACGCACGGTTGCACTCAGTATTGTTGGCATTTTACTGGCAGTGATGTCTGAGAGTGGGATATTTGTCCCCCTCCAGTTCACGCTGAGCATCATAAAAGGGCTCCAAAACTACCACTAACATGCCCACAGTATTGGGGGTTACGCATGCAGCGGTGTCATGTCTGCCCCTCTCCATCCACACGTGAACAGCGATGATTCATAACAAACAACATACAATTTACAAATTGCAAGAAATGTGTTTTATGAGTGGAAAAAAGTTAGCCCGAGGCCCGACCCGCCTCATTTGCAGATTTTTTCGGACCGAACCTGGCCCGAACCTGCAGGTCCTGTCAGCTTTGTCGGGCCTTCCCGACGCGTTGAGAACCCCAATGTCAGTAGTATTATTATTTTTTTTTTATTTCCTTAAGTTCAAATTATATTGCATCGTTTGTTATTACTGCTCCTATGTGTCTCTCTCTGACAATCAAAATAATAACAAAATACAGTTTGACGACAATGGGGCGTGGGATCATGAGCTTAGGCTTACTTACTGATTAAGTGGATGTGAGCTTCCCCACTCACAGCTCGTCCAGAGGAAGGGAAAATGTCGACGTAGTGGTGGAAAATAATCCTTTATTTGTGTCCAACAGAAAAAGTCCACCAAACATACAGAAATAAAATGCTGTTCGTTCCGTGGAGCGGGAGAGAAAGTCAGCCACGACCATGCTGTTAACCGGCCTATGGATCACTTTGAACCGGAAGGGCTGTAACGCCAGATACCAGCGAGCGAGTGAGCGAGCCGTGCGTTGGCATCTTTCATGCGGTGGAGCCATTGGAGCAGGGCATGGTCCGACCAGAGTATCTGTGGTCGCACCTGCCCACCCCCCAAGTGGTACCCCAAATACCGTACCTCCCTCCGTCCAACCGCACACTTCCCTGGATTGGCCGTGAGCCCCGCCTTCCTCAGGGACTCAAGCACTGCTCCCACCTGCTGCACATGCTGCTCCCAGATCTCACTATGAATGATGGCACCCGGTCCATGAGGCGCTGAAATGTAGCTGGGGCTCCGAACAACCCAAACGGAAGTGACAAATTGGTACAAACCATACGGAGTGGAGAAGGCCGTCTTTTCCCTGGACTCTAGCGACAAGGGAATCTGCCAGTAGCCCTTGGTTAAATCCAGTGTCGTGGAAAAGCGAGCCGTGCCCAGCCGATCCAGGAGTTCGTCGAACCGGGGCATTGGACAGGCATCGAATTTGACACCTCGTTGACCCTACGATAGTCCACACAGAACCATATTGACCCATCGGACTTGTGAACCAGCACGATGGGGCAACACCAGTCACTGTTGGACTCTTCTATTACCCACATCTCCAACATGGCCTGGAGCTCTGCCTGAACAATTTTCCTTTTGTGTTCTGGCAGCCGATAGGGTTGTGAGCGCACTGTCACGCCCAGCGGTGTTTCTATGTGGTGGTGTATGAGACTTGTGGGCCCTGGCAGGGGAGAGAACACATCAGCAAACTGCCGCTGCAACAAGGCCACGTCTGCTCTCTGGCCCGCTGAGAGATGGTCATCAACGGGGACTGGCACTGACTGGTTCGACTTAGTCACCTCCAGTCCCAACTCATCTCTCTCGATCACGGTGGTAGCCAGAGAAACAGCCGCCATCTCCCTCCAGGCTTTGAGGAGGTTAAGGTGGTAAATCTGTGTTGCTCCGCCCCTGTCAGAATGCACAACCCCATAGTCAACATCCCCCACTCGCCGTGTGACCACGAAGGGCCCTTGCCACTTGGCGAGCAATTTAGAGCTAGATGATGGCAGCAATACAAGTACTTTATCTCCCGGTGAAAACTGTCTAAGTTTTGCCCCTCTGTTGTACAGCTGCTGTTGACGCTCCTGGGCCCCCACTGCCACAGTGACTGATCCTTTTGATCGTTTTTTCCCAAAGTTGCTTTTGTCTCCAACTCAACCAAACCATCTCTCCCTTCCTCCCTGACTCCCTCTTCACCTGTTACTGTAGACACCTCACCACAACTGGTGGCTCTTTGCTCCACTGAATGAACGAATGACGATAATAGCAAACACATTAAAAGAGATAAATATTAGGTTTATAAAGGGACTGACCCATCACATAGTTAATGACAGAGACAACACCTCACATATTAGGCATTTGTCAAGAGGCTTTCTATACATTGTGTTGCAAAAACAGACAGTTACTGCATAGCACAGTAAAAGCACTTTTCTGTTCCCTGTTTCCATACATCTTTTTCAACAAGGCTTTTACTGTGAAACATTTGAAGAACCAGCAGATTTGTGACTGCATATTGAAGTGTCCTGGCACTTTATTGCAGTTGCAGCGAGAAGACCCGGGTTCGAGCCCCGGTTGGAACAAGGGCCTTTCTGCATGGAGTTTGCATGTTCTTCCTGTGTGTGCGTGGGCTCTCTCCGGGTTCTCCGGCTTCCTCCCACAATCCAAAAACATGTAATGTGGGGATTAGGTGAATTGGACACTCCAAATTGACCATAGATGTGAATATGAATGTAAATCTTTATGTGGCCCTGTGATGCACTGGCAAACGGTCCAGGGTGTTCCCGGCCTATCGCCCTGTGTCAGCTGAGATTGGCACCACACAGCCCTGCGACCCTACAGTGGAGGCGGGACTTCACATATTGTTGTATATTTGCCCTTTGGTCACTGGGCAGCATCTGCAACTAGCTGAATTTTGGCCACAGGAATGTTGCGGATTTGTGGAGTGCTGTGCAAAACCGGTGCACATGCCTTTGACGCACGGCTGCGCTCTGTGCAGTATTGTTGGCATTTTGCTGGCAGTGATGTCTGAGTCGTCTTGCCCATTGCAGCACAAGATGAAGAGTCGGATATTTGTCCCCCTCCAGTTCATGCTGAGCATCATAAAAGGGCTCCAAAACTAACACTAACATGCCCACAGTGTTGGGGGTTACGCATGCAGTGGTGTCAGGTCTGCCCCTCTCCATCCACACGTGAACAGCGAGGATTCACAACAAATAGCATACAATTTACAAATTGCAAGAAATGTGTTTTATGAGCGGAAAAGTGGTTAGCACTCTCGCCTTGCAGCGAGAAGACCCGGGTTCGAGCCCCGGTTGGAAGAAGGGCCTTTCTGCATGGAGTTTGCATGTTCTCCCCGTGTGTGCGTGGGTTATCTCCAGGTACTCCGGCTTCCTCCCACAGTCCAAAAACATGCAATGTGGGGATTAGGTAAATTGAACCCTCTAAATTGACCATAGGAGTGAGTGTGAGAGTGAATGGTTGTTTGTCTCTATCTGTGTGTGGCCCTGCGATGGACTGACGAACTGTCCAGGGCGTACCCCGCCTATTGCCCGATGTAGCTGAGATTGGCACAGCACCCCCCGCAAACCTCTGGTGGAGAAGTGTAGTCAAAGGAGCCGTAGGTCACCTTATCTATGTGTGGGTGCCCGTCTCTCTCTGTCAATCAAAATAATTACAAAATACATAGTTTGATGACAGTTGGGTGTGGGATCATGAGCTTAGGCTTACTTCCTGATTAAGTGACTGATCCTTTTGATCGTTTTCTCCCAAAGTCGCTTTTGTCTCCAACTCAACCAAACCCTCTTTCCCTTCCTCCCTGACTCCCTCTTCACCCGTTACTGTAGACACCTCACCACAACTGGTGACTCTTTGCTCCACTGAACAACCATCAACGGCTCCAGAGGGGGGCCCCAGTGATTTCCAGTCATGTAAATTTGATAAATCTATCAAGTAGTTTTATGCATGTTATTGACAGCATGGGTTAAATACAATGATACAAATAAATCATTTTCTGCTATGTTTACAGGCCATAGCTTTTGGTTTTATTTACCCACATCATCAAAACAATATGGACATTTAAGTGACCATTTAATGAGACAAAATGTAATTCAAGCCGTCACATGTGTGGGCTTTTGCTTTTTGTCTCATCAGTAGAATCAAGAAATGAATCAAAATGTTAGCAATAGCTTAAATTAAATCATTATAATGATGCAAACATTTGCCAATTACCAAAGAAGTAGGCATATGTTTAAGAGCAGAGTGAACTCTCAAATAAGTGAACTGTCCAAAAACACTCAAAGGATGAGTCTGTTTAAATCCAGAATTACAGAGCCACTGCAATTTACTTAAAATATTTTCAATATCGTGAACATAATTTTGCATATGTTTTTCTTCTGCTAATTGATCATTTTAGTGAATACAAATAGTGGTTTACAGGTTGCTTTGATAAGATAATAACACCAGTATGACAGATAGGTTTGTTATGACTGAAGACTCATATGTCTGGCAATGCATAAAATAACAATCTGCATTTGAAACAGCTCATGAGGGCAAGCATGCGCGCTAAGGTACTTTGAGGGGATAATATCCTGTATATAATCTGCTAATGAAAGTCTTATTTTAAATGTTATCACCATAATATCATGATTATTTCTTGAATACGTTATAACCTAAAACTAAACAAAAGTTCATGTATATATTCAGTAATTCTTCTAAAAGCATTGCCTGTGTGTTACGATAAAAAACTTCAGAAGAACAAGTCATGGACAACTAATACTGATTTATGAACATTTAATATAGCTTAATTGTTACTATTGGACCTTCAAGTTCAGTAACAACTAATAACATTGACAGTGACAAAAAAATGACAATAACAGCAAACACATTAAAAGAGAGAAATATTAGGTTTATAAAGGGACTGACCCATCACATAGTTAATGACAGAGACAACACCTCACATATTAGGCACTTGTCAAGAGGCTTTCTATACATTGTGTTGCAAAAACAGACAGTAACTACATAGTACAGATGGAATTTGTATAAATATATGAGATGAATACAGAGATATGAGACACAATATATTCATCCTTAGTGCCAGACCTGATCACTCAAATCAATCAGTAAATCATATAATGAATCAAGAGAGTTTAGAATTAGAAACATCATCTGTAAATATTTTCCCTGTAATGATCATCTTAAAAGCTGATCGAAACCAGCTGTAAAAGAAAGCATAAATAAATGGATTGAACATTGAGTTTGACCATCCAAGCCACTTAAATGACTGAAGTACATGAAGTGGTATTGTATAATTGCTCAAAGGATGAAAGCTAATAGCGAGAAAGAAAGGCGTCCAACTCATGAGAAAAATCCCCACCACAATAGCCAGAGTTTTAGTCGCCTTTCTCTCCACTTTACTGACAGTTGCAGTAGATTTTGCCATGCTCTGGATGCTGCGTGCCTGTTTCTGTGCCACCATCAAAATCTTTAGGTAGATTGAAGACATCAAAATAGCTGGGAAACCAAATCCAATAAAAACTATAACTATTGAACTCTGTGATTTCTGTTGAAATAAAAAACATCTATCGTTTTTTTGTCCTTTGTCTGGGGTCTTTAACGTGTAAATAATTCCATTTAGAGTGGCAATAGTCCAGGACACCAGAATCATGATCCCAACAACACGGACATTTATTTTAATTCTGTATCTCAGAGGCTGACACACTGCGTAATATCTGTCAACAGAAATGAAGCACAAGTTCACAATGGAAGAATTGCACAGTAACACTTCTAAACTGCCTCGTACCTTACAAAGTAAATCTTCAATATGCCAATATTTCACAAAGAGCACGATACTGAAAGGCACAACTAAAATTCCAACTAGCAGGTCAGCCACAGCCAGAGAGAGCATCAGGAAGTTTGTAGGAGTGTGGAGCTGTTTGAAGTAAACAATGGAGATTATAACAAGAATGTTTCCAAACAATATGAGAACTGACAAAGAGCCACCAAAAATACATAATAGATATGAATAAGTCACTGCAGTTATGTCAGGCACATTTGCTGATTCATTAAAAAGAAGCTGATCTTCAACAACATCAGAAGAATCCATGCTTAAATAATCAGTAATACTCAAACAACATGCCTAAAATGAAAACAAATCAGCATACAAGCAGTATAAAGTCTGTATGTTTCAAACTACAAACTAAATCAATGTTTGTGCATCTGTAGTGAAAGGTGACCCTAATCTCTCTGCTGGTGAGCAGGTCAGGATTAGATATACTGTTTTAGCTCATTAGCATATTCCGTTCACGAAAGGTGTGTTTAAAGTATATCATTAAGCGTCACCACAACTCGACCTGTGTCAAACCTACTTGTGAATGTACTTGTATGTGATGCCCACATTGAATCATGGTTATTACGTCACATTATACCAGACGGTTGGTGTAATGGTTAGTGCTCTTGCCTTTGCAGCAAGAAGACCTGGGTTTGAACCCTGGCTGGAACAAGGGCCTTTCTGCCTTTTCTAACCCTAACGCCTTTCTGCATGGATTTTGCAAGTTAGGTAAAATTGGACACTCTAAATTGACCATAGGTGTGAATATGAATGTAAATCTCTGTGTGGCCATGCGATGGACTGGTGAACTGTCCAGGGTGTTCCCGGCCTGTCGCCCTGTGTCAGCTGAGATTGGCACCGCACGGCCCTGCGACCCTCCAGTGGAGGCGGGACTTCACATATTGTTGTACATTTGCCCTTTGGTCAGTGGGCAGCATCTGCAACTAGCTGAATTTTGGCCACAGGAATGTTGTGGCTTTGTGGAGTGCTGTGCAAAACCGGTGCACATGCCGTTGACGCACGGCTGCGCTCTGTGCAGTATTGTTGTCATTTTGCTGGTAGTGATGTCTGAGTTGTTCTGCCCATTGCAGCACTAGATGCAGAGTGGGATATTTGTCCCCCTCCAGTTCACGCTGAACATCATAAAAGGGCTCCAAAACTAACACTAACATGCCCACAGTGTTGGGGGTTACACATGCAGTGGTGTCAGGTCTGCCCCTCTCCATCCACACGTGAACAGCGATGATTCACAACAAACAACATACAATTTACAAACTGCAAGAAATGTGTTTTATGAGCGGAAAAAAGGAAGCCCGAGGCCCGACCCGCCTCATTTGCAGATTTTTCTGGACCGAACCTGGCCCGAACCCGCAGGTCCTGTCGGGTTTGTCGAGCCTGCCCGACCCGTTGAGAACTCTATTGTCAGTAGTGTTACTTTTTCATTTTTTTTTTATTTCCTTAAGTTCAAATTATATTGCATTGTTTGTTATTTCTGCTCACTTCAAAATAAGCAGTGTAGTCAAAGGAGCCGTAGGTTACCTTATCTGTGTGTGGGTGCCAGTCTCTCTCTGTCAATCAAAATTATAACAAAATACAAAGTTTGATGACAATGGGGCGTGGGATCATAAGCTTAGGCTTACTACCTGATTAAGTGACTGATCCTTTTGATCGTTTTTCCCCAAAGTCGCTTTTGTCTCCAACTCAACCAAACCCTCTCTCCCTTCCTCCCTGACTCCCTCTTCACTGTTACTGTAGACACCGCACTACAACTGGTGACTCTTTGCTCCACTGAACAACCATCAACGCCATTTTAAGTTATATGTGTCACAAACACGACATGTTTGAGATTTGTCGTAGCACTTTGAGATTTGTTGTCGTTTCCACATGAATACAATATTGTGGATACATGAACGAAGAAGGGGGACCAGAGGGTGTGTGCCAATTACCGGGGCATCACACTGCTCGGCCGCCCTAGGAAATCAGCACTCAGTTTTAGATTGGGGGGGCTTTCCTTCCAATCACACCCCTCCAGGTTTCACTGTCAGAGAAGTGACGTTCCACGTCCCTAGAGCCAGCTTCTGCAGGCAAGGGTCGGACTGCCATGGTCCTTGCCTTTGACCACCACCCAAATCACTCTGCACCCGACCTCCAGGGCCCTTCCCACAGGTGGTGAGCCCATAGGAAGGGAGACCCATGTTGCCTCTTTGGGCTGTACCCGGCCAGGCCACATGGATGCAGACCTGACCACCAGGCACTCGCCATCGTGCCCCTTCCCCAGGCCCAGCTCCAGAGGGGGGGCCCCCAGTGAAGTCATGTAAATTTGATAAATCTATCAAATAGTTTTATGCATGTTATTGACAGCATGGGTTTAATACAATGATACAAATAAATCATTTTCTGCAAAGTTTACAGGCCATAGCTTTTGGTTTTATTTACCCACATCATCAAAACAATATGGACATTTAAGTGATCATTTAATGAGACAAAATTTAATTTAAGCCTGTGGGCTTTTGCTTTTTGTCTCATCAGTAGAATAAAGAAAGAAATCAAAATGTAAGCAATAGCTTCAATTAAATCATTATAATGATGCAAACATTCCCAATTATCAAAGCGTAGGCATATGTTTAAGAGCAGAGTGAACTCTCAAATAAGTGAACTGTCCAAAAACACTCAAAGGATGAGTCTGTTTAAATCCAGAATTACAGAGCCACTGCAATTTACTTAAAATATTTTCAATATCGTGAACATAATTTTGCATATGTTTTTCTTCTGCTAATTGATCATTTTAGTGAATACAAATAGTGGTTTACAGGTTGCTTTGATAAGATAATAACACCAGTATGACAGATAGGTTTGTTATGACTGAAGACTCATATGTCTGGCAATGCATAAAATAACAATCTGCATTTGAAACAGCTCATGAGGGCAAGCATGTGCACTAAGGTACTTTGAGGGGATAATGTCCTGTATATAACCTGCCAATGAAAGTCTTACTCAAAATGTTATCACCATAATATCATGATTATTTCTTGAATAAGTTATAACCTAAAACTAAACCAGAGTTCATGTATATATTCAGTAATTCCTCTAAAAGCATTGCCTGTGTGTTACGATAAAAAACTGCACAAGAACAAGTCATGGACAACTAATACTGATTTTTGAAAATTTAATATAGCTTACTTGTTACTATTGGACCTTCAAGTTCAGTAACAACTAATAACATTGACAGTGACAAACAGAATGACAATAACAGCAAACACATTAAAAGAGATAAATATTAGGTTTATAAAGGGACTGACCCATCACATAGTAAATGACAGAGACAACACCTCACATATTAGGCACTTGTCAAGAGGCTTTCTATACATTGTGTTGCAAAAACAGACAGTAACTACATAGCACAGTTGGAATTTGTATAAATATGAGATGAATACAGATATATGAGACATAATATATTCATCCTTAGTGCCAGACCTGATCACTCAAATCAGTTAGTGAATCATATAATGAATCAAGAGAGTTTAGAATTAGAAACATCATCTGTAAATATTTTCCCTGTAATGATCATCTTAAAAGCTGATCGAAACCAGCTGTAAAAGAAAGCATAAATAAATGGATTGAACATTGAGTTTGACCATCCAAGCCACTTAAATGACTGCATTACATGAAGTGGTATTGTATAATTGCTCAAAGGATGAAAGCTAAGAGCGAGAAAGAAAGGCGTCCAACTCATAAGAAAAATCCCCATCACAATAGCCAGAGTTTTAGTCGCCTTTCTCTCCACTTTACTGACAGCTGCAGTAGATTTTGCCATGCTCTGGATGCTGTGTGCCTGTTTCTGTGCCACCATCAAAATCTTTAGGTAGATTGAAGACATCAAAATAGCTGGGAAGCCAAATCCAATAAAAACTACCACAACTATTGAACTCTGTGATTTCTGTTGAAATATAAAACATCTATCGTTGTTTTGTCCTTTGTCTGGGGTCTTTAACGTGTAAATAATTCCATTTAGAGTGGCAATAGTCCAGGACACCAGAATCATGATCCCAACAACACGGACATTTATTTTAATTCTGTATCTCAGAGGCTGACACACTGCATAATATCTGTCAACAGAAATGAAGCACAAGTTCACATTGGAAGAATTGCCCAGTAACACATCTAAACTGCCTCGTACCTTACAAAGTAAATCTTCAACATACCAATATTTCACAAAGAGCACGATACTGAAAGGCACAACTAAAAGTCCAACTAGCAGGTCAGCCACAGCCAGAGAGAGTATCAGGAAGTTTGTAGGAGTGTGTAGCTGTTTGAAGTAAATAATGGAGATTATAACAAGAATGTTTCCAAACAATATGAGAACTGACAAAGAGCCACCAAAAATACATAATAGATATGAATAAGTCACTGCAGTTATGTCAGGCACATTTGCTGATTCATTAAAAAGAAGCTGATCTTCAACAACATCAGAAGAATCCATGGTTAAATTATCAGTAATACTTAAACAATATGCCTAAAATGAAAACAAATCAGCATACAAGCAGTATAAAGTCTGTATGTTTCAAACTACAAACTAAATCAATGTTTGTGCATCTGTAGTGAAAGGTGACCCTAATCTCTCTGCTGGTGAGCAGGTCAGGATTAGATATACTGTTTAAGCTCATTAGCATATTCCGTTCACAAAAGGTGTGTTTAAAGTATATCAATAAACGTCACCACAACTCGACCTATGTGTCAAATCTACTTGTGAATGTACTTGTATGTGATGCCCACATTGAATTATGGTTATTACCTCAAAATTATGCCAGACAGTTGGTCCAATGGATAGTGCTCCTGCCTTTGCAGCAAGAAAACCTGGGTTTGAACCCCAGCTGGAACAAAGGCCTTTCTGCCTTTTCTAACCATAACGCCTTTCTGCATGGATTTTGCAAATTAGGTAAAATTGGACACTCTAAATTGACCATAGGTGTGAATATGAATGTAAATCTCTGTGTGGTCATGCGATGGACTGGTGAACTGTCCAGGGTGTTCCCGGCCTATTGCCCTGTGTCAGCTGAGATTGGCACCGCACGCCCCTGCGACCCTCCAGTGGAGGCGGGACTTCACATATTGTTGAACATTTGTCCTTTGGTCAGTGGGCAGCATCTGCAACTAGCTGAATTTTGGCCACAGGAATGTTGTGGCTTTGTGGAGTGCTGTGCAAAACCGGTGCACATGCCGTTGACGCACGGCTGCGCTCTGTGCAGTATTGTTGTCATTTTGCTGGCAGTGATGTCTGAGTTGTTCTGCCCATTGCAGCACTAGATGCAGAGTGGGATATTTGTCCCCTTCCAGTTCACGCTGAGCATCATAAAAGGGCTCCAAAACTAACACTAACATGCTCACAGTGTTGGGGGGTTACACATGCAGCGGTGTCAGGTCTGCCCCTCTCCATCCAAACGTGAACAGCGATGATTCACAACAAACAACATACAATTTACAAACTGCAAGAAATGTGTTTTATGAGTTGAAAAAAGGAAGCGTGAGGACCGACCCGCCTCATTTGCAGATTTTTTGGACCGAACCTGGCCCGAACCCGCAGGTCCTTTTTAGGTTTATCGGGCCTGCCCGACCCGTTGAGAACTCTATTGTCAGTAGTATTACTTTTTCATTTTTTTTTATTTCCTTAAATTCAAATTATATTGCATCGTTTGTTATTTCTGCTCACTTCAAAATAAGCAGTGTAGTCAAAGGAGCCGTAGGTTACCTTATCTGTGTGTGGGTGCCAGTCTCTCTCTGTCAATCAAAATTATAACAAAATACAAAGTTTGATGACAATGGGGCGTGGGATCATAAGCTTAGGCTTACTTCCTGATTAAGTGACTGATCCTTTTGATCGTTTTTTCCCAAAGTCGTTTTTGTCTCCAACTCAACCAAACCCTCTTTCCCTTCCTCCCTGACTCCCTCTTCACCTGTTACTGTAGACACCTCACTACAACTGGTGACCCTTTGCTCCACTGAACAACCATCAACGCCATTTTAAGTTACATGTGTCACAAACACGACATGTGCTTTATCTGTTTCAAAGTAAAAGCACTTTTCTGTTCCCTGTTTCCATTCATCTTTTTCAACAGGGCTTTTACTGTGAAACATTTGCAGGAGCAGCAGAGGTGTCACAGCATACTGAAGTGTCCTGGCACTTTATTGAGAATAGAGGAGTTTTTAGAACAGTGGTTACCAAATATTTTTTCAGGGAACCCACTTTTTAAAAATCTAAAATTTTTGTGACCCAACTAACAATAGACCTAATCTGTACTGTATTTTTGCTAGATGAAGGGACCATTTTCACTATCATTTCCACATGAATACAATATTGTGGATACATGAACGAAGAAGGGGGACCAGAGGGTGTGTGCCAATTACAGAGGCATGACACTGCTCAGCCTTCCTAGGAAAGCAGCACTCAGGTTTAGATTGAGGTGGCCTTCCTCCCAATCACACCCCTCCAGGTTTCAGAGAGGTGACATTCCACGTCGCTAGAGCCAGCTTCTGCAGCCAAGGGTCGGACTGACCTCTCCTTTGACCATCACCCAACTCACTCTGCATCCAACCTCCAGGGCCCTTCCCACAGGTGGTGAGCCCATGGGAAGGGAGACCCACGTTGCCTCTTTGGGCTGTACCCGGCCAGGCCACATGGATGCAGACCCGACCACCAGGCGCTCGCAATCTTGCCCCTTCCCCAGGCCCGTCTCCAGAGGGGGGCCCAAGTGATTTCCAGTTATTTAAATTTGATAAATCTATCAAATAGTTTCATGCATCTTATTGACAGCATGTGTTAAATACAACGAGACAAATAAATCAATTTCTGCAAAGTTTACAGGCCATATCTTTTGGTTTTATTTGCAAAACAATATGGACATTTAAATGACCATTTAATGAGACAAAATTTAATTCAAGCCATCACATGTGTGGGCTTTTGCTTTTTGTCTCATCAGTACAATAAAGAAAGAAATCAAAATGTAAGCAATAGCTTCAATTAAATCATTGTAATGATGCAAACATTACCCAATTATTCAATTCAATTCAATTCAATTCAATTTTATTTGTATAGCGCCAAATCATAACATACATTATCTCAAGGCACTGTACATAGACAACATCAAGGAGAGCATAGAACCCCAACAGTTCACACAATGAGCAAGCACTAGGCATCAGTGGAGAGAAAAAACTCCCTCTTAACAGGAAGAAATCTCTGACAGAACCAGGCTCAGAGATTTGCGGTCATCTGCCTCGACCAGTTGGGGTGAAAGGAAAAATGGGGGACAGTGGAGAGGTGGGGGACAGAAAATGGGGGGAGAGAAAGGACAAGAGGGAGATGAGGGAGAGACAGAAGAGAGAGAGGGAGACCAGCAGCAGATACAACAACTGTATCAGGTTATAAGTTTATACACTTACTGATATTGACTTTTTAATTACAAAATAATAATAATGGTGATGATAAGCGTAGCCTCGAACACTGGATCTTGATCCTGCAACCTGCATGATGAGAATACAGAGAGAGAGAGGGAAGGAAGGAAAGACACAAACTAGGGAGAGAAAGAGACAAGGTTAATGACATATAAAAAGTCATAATCAAATCCTGAGTGTGAGAGAGTGAATGTGCGTGCACCACAGGAAAATCCCCCAGCAGTTTAGTTCTATAGCAGCATAACTAAGAGATGGTCCAGGTTTCCCTGAACCAGCTCTAACTATAAGCTTTATGAAAAAGGAAAGTTTTAAGTTTAACTTTAAATACAGAGAGAGTGTCCGCCTCCCGAACTGTCATTGGAAGCTGGTTCCACAGGAGAGGAGGAGCCTGGTAACTAAAGGCTCTGCCTCCCATTCTACTCTTACAGACTCTGGGAACCACAAGTAAACCTGTATTTTGTGATCTACGTGGTCTATTAGGGTGATAGGGTAAGACTAGGTCTTTCAGGTATGAAGGGGCCTGACCATTAAGTGCTTTGTACGTGAGGAGGAGGATTTTAAATTTAATTCTAAACTGTACGGGGAGCCAGTGTAGAGAAGCTAACACTGGAGTTAGGTGGTCTCTCTTTCTAGTTCCTGTCAGAACTCGTGCTGCAGCATTTTGAATTAACTGAAGGATTCTAACAGACTTGTTAGAACATCCTGATAATAAGGAGTTACAATAATCTAATCTAGATGTAACAAAAGCATGAACTAGTTTTTCAGCATCCTGTAAAGACAGAATGTTTCTAATTTTCATAATGTTCCGCAGGTGGAAGAAGGCCGTTCTGGAAATTACTTTTATGTGTGAATCAAAAGACATTTCTTGGTCAAAAGTAACTCCAAGGTTCCTCACAGTGGAACTGGAAGCCAGGGTGATGTCATCTAAAGTGACAATGTGATCGGAAAGTTTTTCTCTGAGTTGTTTAGGGCCAAGTATAATGAGATCAGTTTTTTCTGAGTTTAAAAGTAGAAAGTTACAGGTCATCCAGGACTTAATGTCTCTGAGACATTCCTGGAGTTGAACAACCTGATTTATTTCATCCGGCCTCATCGATAGATATAGCTGTGTGTCATCTGCATAACAATGAAAGTCTATGTTATGCTTTCTAATAATGTTCCCTAGAGGAAGCATATATAAGGTAAAAAGTATAGGCCCAAGCACTGAGCCTTGTGGAACTCCACAATTAACTTTTGTTTGTAGTGAGGCTTTATCATTAACGTGAACAAACTGGAATCTATCAGATAAGTATGATTTAAACCAGCAGAGGGCAGCACCTGTGATACCAAGAGTCTGCTCCAATCTCTGCAGTAGAATATCATGATCAATGGTGTCAAATGCAGCACTAAGATCTAACAGGACAAGTAAAGAAACTAGACCATTATCTGACGCCAAGAGAAGATCATTACTAACTTTAACTAGTGCTGTTTCTGTGCTATGGTTTAATCTAAAACCTGACTGAAAATCTTCAAACAGGCCATTAATGCGCAGATATTCACATAATTGATTGGCAACTGCTTTTTCTAAGATTTTAGAGACAAAGGGAAGATTAGATGTAGGTCGGTAATTAGCTAAAATATCTGGGTCAAGGGTCGCTTTTTTTAGAAGGGGTTTAATAACTGCTACTTTAAACGTTTGGGGCACATATCCAGTTAATAAGGATAGATTAATTTGAGTTAATATAGAGTTGTTAATTAAAGGAAACACATCTTTAAACAGTTTGGTGGGGATAGGATCTAACTGACAGGTTGATGGCTTAGATGATGAAACTAATGATGTCAACTCAGGGAGCTCTATAGGGGAGAAACTGTCTAACTGTGCACCTGGTGCTTCTAAAGCTCTTGTGCTAGAAGATGAGTTATTATCAAAGAAGTAGGCATATGATTAAGAGCAGAGTGAACTCTCAAATAAGTGAACTGTCCAAAAACACTCAAAGGACGAGTCTGTTTAAATCCAGAATTACAGAGCCACTGCAATTTACGTAATCAAAATATTTTAAATATCTTGAACATAATGTTGAATATGTTTTTCTTCTGCTCATTGATCATTTTAGTGAATACAAATAGTTGTTTGCAGGTTGCTTTGATAAGATAATAACACCAGCATGCCAGATAGGTTTGTTATGACTGAAGACTCATATGTCTGGCAATGGATAAAATAACAATCTGCATTTGAAACAGTACAAGAGGGCAAGCATGTGCGCTAAGGTACTTTGTCCTGTATATAACCTGCCAATGAAAGTCTTACTCAAAATGTTATCACCATAATATCATGATTATTTCTTGAATACGTTATAACCTAAAACTAATCCAGAGTTTCAGTAATTCTTCGAAAAGCATTGCCTGTGTGTTACGATAAAAAACTTCACAAGAACAAGTCATGGACAACTAATACTGATTCATGAAAATTTAATATAGCTTACTTGTTACTATTGGACCTTCAAGGTCATGGACAACTAATAACATTGACAGTGACAAAAACAATGACGATAACAGCAAACACATTAAAAGAGATTAATATTGGGTTTATAAAGGGACTGACCCATCACATAGTAAATGACAGAGACAACACCTCACATATTAGGCACTTGTCAAGAGGCTTTCTATACATTGTGTTGCAAAAACAGACAGTAACTACATAGTACAGATGGAATTTGTATCAACATATGAGATGAATACAGAGATATGAGACATAATATATTCATCCTTAGTGCCACACCTGATCACTCAAATCAGTCAGTGAATCATATAATGAATCAAGAGAGTTTAGAATTAGAAACATCATCTGTAAATATTTTTCCTGTAATGATCATCTTAAAAGCTGATCGAAACCAGCTGTAAAAGAAAGCATAAATAAATGGATTGAACATTGAGTTTGACCATCCAAGCCACTTAAATGACTGAAGTACATGAACTGGTGTTGTAGAATTGCTCAAAGGATGAAAGCTAGTAGCGAGACAGAAAGGCGTCCAACTCATGAGAAAAATCCCCATCACAATAGCCAGAGTTTTAGTCGCCTTTCTCTCCACTTTACTGACAGCTGCAGTAGATTTTGCCATGCTCTGGATGCTGCGTGCCTGTTTCTGTGCCACCATCAAAATCTTTAGGTAGATTAAAGACATCAAAATAGCTGGGAAGCCAAATGCAATAAAACTTGCCACAACTATTGTACTCTGCGATTTCTGTTGAAATATAAAACATCTGTCGTTTTTTTGTCCTTTGTCTGGGGTCTTTAACATGTAAATAATTCCATTTAGAGTAGCAATAGTCCAGGACACCAGAATCATGATCCCAACAACACGGACATTTATTTTAATTCTGTATCTCAGAGGCTGACACACTGCGTAATATCTGTCAACAGAAATGCAGCACAAGTTCACAATGGAAGAATTGCACAGTAACACATCTAAACTGCCTCGTACCTTGCAAAGTAAATCTTCAATATACCAATATTTCACAAAGAGCACAATACTGAAAGGCACAACTAAAAGTCCAACTAGTAGGTCAGCCACAGCCAGAGAGAGCATCAGGAAGTTTGTAGGAGTGTGGAGCTGTTTGAAGTAAACAATGGAGATTATAACAAGAAGGTTTCCAAACATTATGAGCACTGACAAAGAGCCACCAAAAATACATAATAGATATGAAATAGTCACTGCAGTTATGTCAGGCACATTTGCTGATTCATTAAAAAGAAGCTGCTCTGCAACAACATCAGAATAATCCATGCTTAAATGATCAGCAATACTTAAAAAACCTGCCTAAAATTAAAAGAAATCAGCATACAAGCAGTATAAAGTCTGTATGTTTCAAACCACACACTTAATCAATGTGTGTGCATCTGTAGTGAAAGGTGACCCTAATCTCTCTGCTGGTGAGCAGGTCAGGGTTAGAAATACTGTTCAAGCTCATTAGCATATTCAGTTCACAAAAGGTGTGTTTAAAGTATATCAATAAACGTTACCACAACTCTACCTATGTGTCAAATCTACTTGTGAATGTACTTGTATGTGATGCCCACATTGAATTATGGTTATTACGTCAACATTATAACAGACGGTTGGTGTAATGGTTAGTGCTCTTGCCTTTGCAGCAAGAAGACCTGGGTTTGAACCCTGGCTGGAACAAGGGCCTTTCTGCCTTTTCTAACCCTAATGCCTTTCTGCATGGATTTTGCAAGTTAGGTAAAATTGGACACTCTAAATTGACCATAGGTGTGAATATGAATGTAAATCTCTGTGTGGCCATGCGATGGACTGGTGAACTGTCCAGGGTGTTCCCGGCCTGTCGCCCTGTGTCAGCTGAGATTGGCACCGCACGGCCCTGAGACCCTCCAGTGGAGGCAGGACTACACATATTGTTGAACATTTGCCCTTTGGTCAGTGGGCAAGTCCTGTCGGGTTTGTTGGGCCTGCCCGACCCGTTGAGAACTCTATTGTCAGTAGTATTATTTTCTTTTTTTTATTTCCTTAAGTTCAAATTATATTGCATCGTTTGTTATTACTGCTCCTATGTGTCTCTCTCTGTCAATCAAAATAATAACAAAATACATAGTTTGATGACAATGGGGCGTGGGATCATGAGCTTAGGCTTACTTCCTGATTAAGTGACTGATCCTTTTGATCGTTTTCTCCCAAAGTCGCTTTTGTCTCCAACTCAACCAAACCCTCTCTCCCTTCCTCCCTGACTCCCTCTTCACTGTTACTGTAGACACCTCACTACAACTGGTGACTCTTTGCTCCACTGAACGAACGATTGACGATATTAGCAAACACATTAAAAGAGATAAATATTAGGTTTATAAAGGGACTGACCCATCACATAGTTAATGACAGAGACAACACCTCACATATTAGGCACTTGTCAAGATGCTTTCTATACATTGTGTTGCAAAAACAGACAGTTACTGCATAGCACAGTAAAATCACTTTTCTGTTCCCTGTTTCCATTCATCTTTTTCAACAAGGCTTTTTCAGTGAAACATTTGCAGGACCAGCAGAGGTGGAACAGCATACTAAAGTGTCCTGGCACTTTATTGAGAATAGAGGAGTTTTTAGAACAGTGGTTACCATATTTTTTTTCAGGGAACCCACTTTTTAAAAATCTAAAATTTCTGTGACCCAACTAACAATATGCCTTATCTATACTGTATTTTTGCTACATTTAGGGACAATTTTCACTATAATTTCCACATGAATACAACATTGTGGATACATGAACGAAGAAGGGGGACCAGAGGGTGTGTGCCAATTACAGAGGCATGACACTGCTCAGCCTTCCTAGGAAAGCAGCACTCAGGTTTAGATTGAGGTGGCCTTCCTCCCAATCACACCCCTCCAGGTTTCACTATCAGAGAGGTGACGTTCCACGTCGCTAGAGCCAGCTTCTGCAGCCAAGGCTCAGACTGTCCTCTCCTTTGACCATCACCCAACTAACTCTGCATCCAACCTCCAGGGCCCTTCCCACAGGTGGTGAGCCCATGGGAAGGGAGACCCACGTTGCCTCTTTGGGCTGTACAAGGCCAGGCCACATGGATGCAGACCTGACCACCAGGCGCTCGCAATCTTGCCCCTTCCCCAGGCCCTCCTCCAGAGGGGGGCCCCAGTGATTTCAAGTCATGTAAATTTGATAAATCTATCAAATAGTTTTATGCATCTTATTGACAGCATGTGTTAAATACAATGAGACAAATTAATCAATTTCAGCAAGGTTTACAGGCCATATCTTCTGGTTTTATTTACCCACATCATCAAAAAAATATGGACATTTAAGTGACCATTTCATGACACAAAATTTAATCCAAGCCATCACATGTGGGCTTTTGCTTTTCGTCTCATCAGTAGAATCAAGAAATATATCAAAATGTTAGCAATAGCTTCAATTAAATCATTAAAATGATGCAAACATTTGACAATTATCAAAGAAGTAGGCATATGTTTAAGAGCAGAGTGAACTGTTAATTAAGTGAACTGTCCAAAAACACTCAAAGGATGAGTCAGTTTAATTTCAGAATTACAGAGCCACTGCAATTTACTTAAAATATTTTAAATATCTTGAACATAATGTTGAATATGTTTTTCTTCTGCTCATTGATCATTTTAGTGAATACAAATAGCTGTTTGCAGGTTGCTTTGATAAGATAATAACACCAGCATGCCAGATAGGTTTGTTATGACTGAAGACTCATATGTCTGACAATGCATAAAATAACAATCTGCATTTGAAACAGTTCAAGAGGGCAAGCATGTGCGCTAAGGTACTTTGAGGGGATAATTTCCTGTATATAACCTGCCAATGAAAGTCTTACTCTAAATGTTATCACCATAATATCATGATTATTTCTTGAATACATTATAACCTAAAACTAATCCAGAGTTCATGTATATATTCATCAATTCGTCTAAAGGTTTGTCTTTGTGTAACGATAAAAGACTTAACAAGAACAAGTCATGGACAACTAATAACATTGACAGTGACAAAAAGAATGACAATAACAGCAAACACATTAAAATAGATAAATATTAGGTTTATAAAGGGACTGACCCATCACATAGTTAATGACAGAGACAACACCTCACATATTAGGCACTTGTCAAGAGGCTTTCTATATATTGTGTTGCAAAAACAGACAGTAACTACATAGCACAGTTGGAATTTGTATAAATATATGAGATGAATACAGAGATATGAGACGTAATATATTCATCCTTAGTGCCAGACATGATCACTCAAATCAGTCAGTGAATCATATAATGAATCAAGAGAGTTTAGAATTAGAAACATCATCTTTAAATATTTTCCCTGTAATGATCATCTTAAAAGCTGATCGAAACCAGCTATAAAAAAAAGCATAAATAAATGGATTGAACATTGAGTTTGAGAATCCAAACCACTTAAATGACTGAAGTACATGATATGGTATTGTATAATTGCTCAAAGGATGAAAGCTAATAGTGAGAAAGAAAGGCGTCCAACTCAGGAGAAAAATCCCCATCACAATAGCCAGAGTTTTAGTCGCCTTTCCCTCCACTTTACTGACAGCTGCAGTAGATTTTGCCATGCTCTGGATGCTGCGTGCCTGTTTCTGTGCCACCATCAAAATCTTTAAGTAGATTGAAGACATCAAAATAGCTGGGAAGCCAAATGAAATAAAAACTACCACAACTATTGTACTCTGTGATTTCTGTTGAAATATAAAACATCTGTCGTTTTTTTGTCCTTTGTCTGGGGTCTTTAACGTGTAAATAATTCCATTTAGAGTGGCAATAGTCCAGGACACCAGAATCATGATCCCAACGACACGGACATTTATTTTAATTCTGTATCTCAGAGGCTGACACACTGCATAATATCTGTCAACAGAAATAAAGCACAAGTTCCAAATGGAAGAATTGCACAGTAACACATCTAAACTGCCTCGTACCTTACAGAGTAAATCTTCAACATACCAATATTTCACAAAGAGCACGATACTGAAAGGCACAACTAAAATTCCAACTAGCAGGTCAGCCACAGCCAGAGAGAGCATCAGGTAGTTTGTAGGAGTGTGGAGCTGTTTGAAGTAAACAATGGAGATTATAACAAGAAGGTTTCCAAACAATATGAGAACTGACAAAGAGCCACCAAAAATACATAATAGATATGAAATAGTCACTGCAGTTATGTCAGGCACATTTGCTGATTCATTAAAAAGAAGCTGCTCTGCAACAACATCAGAAGAATCCATTCTTGAATTATCAGTAATACTTAAACAACATGACTAACATTAAAACAAATCAACTTATGAGCAGTATAAAGTCTGTATGTTTCAAACCACACACATAATCAATGTTTGTGCATCTATTGTCAAAGGTGATCCTAATCTCTCTGCTGGTGAGCAGGTCAGGATTAGAAATACTGTTCAAGCTCATTAGAATATTAAGTTCACGAAAGGTGTGTTTAAAGTATATCATTAAGCGTCACCACAACTCGACCTATGTGTCAAATCTACTTGTAAATGCACTTGTATGTGATGCCGACATTGAATTATGGTTGTTATGTCAAAATTATGCCAGACAGTTGGTCTAATGGTTAGTGTTCTTGCCTTTGCAGAAAGAAGACCTTGGTATGAACCCCGGCTGAAACAAGTGCCTTTCTGCCTTTTCTAACCCTAACGCCTTTCTGCATGGATTTCTGCATGGACACTCTAAATTGACCATAGGTGTGAATATGAATGTAAATCTCTATGCGTGGCCATGCGATGCACTGGCAAACTGTCCAGGGTGTTCCCGGTCTATTGCCCTGTGTCAGCTGAGACTGGCACTGCACGCCCCTGCGACCCTCTGGTAGAGGATGAAGTGGTAGATTATGGATATCAAAATCATGTCAGTTAACATCTGGAATTAGCACAATTGTCTTAATTTTTAAAGAAATTTTACATATTTTCCACCACTAATTTACTTGAATTTCCTGTTCTTGAACAGTATTAGTGATGAAGGTTGATAACAACACAATTTCCTAATTTCTGCTATTTATTTTAAGGGCTCCATTTATAAGTAGGTCAATGTGTCAGTTAGAGTTCTCAACGGGCCTGAAAATTAAAACCCGACCCAACCTGGCCCGCAGGTCTTTAAGCCCGAACCTGAACCAGGCTGAAATACATTTTCCCATTGATCGAAGCGCAGTGTTTTATTTGCAGAGGGAGAGGGTGCTGCTGCTGCTGCTGTTGCGCTTTTAACAGGCAGGACTTGGTCAGTGGGCAGCATCTGCAACTAGCTGAATTTTGGCCACAGGAATGTTGCGGCTTTGTAGAGTGCTGTGCAAATCTGGTGCACATGCCGTTGACGCACGGCTGCGCTCTGTGCAGTATTGTTGTCATTTTGTGATGTCTGAGTCGTTCTGCCCATTGCAGGACAAGATACAGAGTGGGATATTTGTCCCTCTCCAGTTCACGCTGAGCATCATAAAAGGGCTCCAAAACTAACACTAACATGCCCACAGTGTTGGGGGTTACACATGCAGTGGTGTCAGGTCGGCCCCTCTCCATCCACACGTGAACAGCAATAATTCACAACAAACAACATACAATTTACAAACTGCAAGAAATGTGTTTTATGAGCGGAAAAAAAGGAAGCCCGAGGCCCGACCCGCCTCATTTGTAGATTTTTTTGGACCGAACCTGCAGGTCCTGTCGGGTTTGTCGAGCCTGCCCGACCCGTTGAGAACTCTATTGTCAGTAGTATTACTTTTTCATTTTTTTTTTTATTTCCTTAAGTTCAAATTATATTGCATCGTTTGTTATTTCTGCTCCTATGAGTCTCTCTCTGTCAATCAAAATAATTACAAAATACATAGTTTGATGACAATGGGGTGTGGGATCATGAGCTCAGGCTTACTTCCTGATTAAGTGACTGATTCTTTTGATCGTTTTTCCCAAAGTCACTTTTGTCTCCAACTCAACCAAACCCTTTCTCCCTTCCTCCCCGACTCCCTCTTCACCTGTTACTGTAGACACCTAACTACGACTGGTGACCCTTTGCTCCACTGAGCAACCATCAACGCCATTTTAAGTTACATGTGTCACAAACACGTCATGTGCTTTATCTGTTTCAAAGTAAAAGCACTTTTCTGTTCCCTGTTTCCATTCATCTTTTTCAACAGGGCTTTTTCAGTGAAACATTTGCAGGAGCAGCAGAGGTGTGACAGCATACTGAAGTTTCCTGGCACTTTATTGAGAATAGAGGAGTTTTTAGAACAGTGGTTACCAAATATTTTTTCAGGGAACCCACTTTTTAAAAATCTAAAATTTTTGTGACCCAACTAACAATAGACCTAATCTGTACTGTATTTTTGCTAGATGAAGGGACCATTTTCACTATCATTTCCACATGAATACAATATTGTGGATACATGAACGAAGAAGGGGGACCAGAGGGTGTGTGCCAATTACAGAGGCATGACACTGCTCAGCCTTCCTAGGAAAGCAGCACTCAGGTTTAGATTGAGGTGGCCTTCCTCCCAATCACACCCCTCCAGGTTTCACTATCAGAGAGGTGATATTCCACGTCGCTAGAGCCAGCTTCTGCAGCCAAGGCTCGGACTGGCCTCTCCTTTGACCATCACCCAACTCACTCTGCATCCAACCTCCAGGGCCCTTCCCACAGGTGGTGAGCCCATGGGAAGGGAGACCCACGTTGCCTCTTTGGGCTGTACCCGGCCAGGCCACATGGATGCAGACCCGACCACCAGGTGCTCACAATCTTGCCCCTTCCCCAGGCCCGGCTCCAGAGGGGGGCCCAAGTGATTTCCAGTTATGTAAATTTGATAAATCTATCAAATAGTTTCATGCATCTTATTGACAGCATGTGTTAAATACAATGAGACAAATAAATCAATTTCTGCAAAGTTTACAGGCCATATCTTCTGTTTTTATTTACCCACATCATCAAAACGATATGGATATGTAAGTGACCATTTATTGAGACAAAAGTGAATTCAAGCCATCACATGTGTGGGCCTTTGATTTTCTTCTCATCAGTAGAATAAAGAAAGAAATCAAAATGTAAGCAATAGCTTCAATTAAATCATTATAATGATGCAAATATTTGCCAATTATCAAAGAAGTAGGCATATGTTTAAGAGCAGAGTGAACTCTCAAATAAGTGAACTGTCCAAAAACACTCAAAGGATGAGTCTGTTTAAATCCAGAATTACAGAGCCACTGCAATTTACTTAAAATATTTAAATATCTTATACATAATGTTTAATATGTTTTTCTTCTGCTCATTGATCATTTTAGTGAATACAAATAGTTGTTTACAGGTTGCTTTGATAAGATAATAACACCAGTATGACAGATAGGTTTGTTATGACTGAAGACTCATATGTCTGGCAATGCATAAAATAACAATCTGCATTTGAAACAGCTCATGAGGGCAAGCATGCGCGCTAAGGTACTTTGAGGGGATAATATCCTGTATATAATCTGCTAATGAAAGTCTTATTTTAAATGTTATCACCATAGTATCATGATTATTTCCTGAAAACGTTATAACCTAAAACTAAACAAAAGTTCATGTATATATTCAGTAATTCTTCTAAAAGCATTGCCTGTGTGTTACGATAAAAAACTTCAGAAGAACAAGTCATGGACAACTAATACTGATATATGAAAATTTAATATAGCTTAATTGTTACAATTGGACCTTCAAGGACATTGACAACTAATAACATTGACAGTTACAAAAAGAAGGACAATAACAGCAAACACATTAAAAGAGAGAAATATTAGGTTACAAAGGGACTGACCCATCACATAGTTAATGACAGAGACAACACCTCACATATTAGGCACTTGTCAAGAGGCTTTCTATACATTGTGTTGCAAAAACAGACAGTAACTACATAGTACAGATGTAATTTGTATCAACATATGAGATGAATACAGAGATATGAGACATAATATATTCATCCTTAGTGCCAGACCTGATCACTCAAATCAGTCAGTGAATCATATAATGAATCAAGAGAGTTTAGAATTAGAAACATCATCTGTAAATATTTTTCCTGTAATGATCATCTTAAAAGCTGATCGAAACCAGCTGTAAAAAAAAGCATAAATAAATGGATTGAACATTGAGTTTGACCATCCAAGCCACTTAAATGACTGAAGTACATTAAGTGGTATTGTATAATTGCTCAAAGGATGAAAGCTGAGACAGAGACAGTAAGGTATCCAACTCATGATAAAAGTCCCCATCACAATAGCCAGAGTTTTAGTCGCCTTTCTCTCCACTTTACTGACAGTTGCAGTAGATTTTGCCATGCTCTGGATGCTGCGTGCCTGTTTCTTTGCCACCATCAAAATTCTTAGGTAGATTGAAGACATTATGGTACCTGGGATGCCAAATGCAATAAAAACTGCCACAACTACTGTACTCTGTGTTTTCTGTTGAAATAAAACACATCTATTGTTTTTTTGTCCTTTGTTCGGGACCATTAATATGAAAATAATGTGAATAATGGCAATAGTCCAGGACACCAGAATCATGATCCCAACAACACGGACATTTATTTTAATTCTGTATCTCAGAGGCTGACACACTGCGTAATATCTGTCAACAGAAATGCAGCACAAGTTCCAAATGGAAGAATTGCACATTATCCCATCCAAACTTCCTCGTAGTTTACAGAGTACAGAATTAGAACGCCAATATGAGCTCCCAACAATTATGATGCTGAAAGGCAAAACTAAAAGTCCAACTAGCAGGTCAGCCACAGCCAGAGAGAGCATCAGGAAGTTTGTGGGAGTGTGGAGCTGTTTGAAGTAAGCAATAGAGATGATTACAAGTAGGTTTCCACACATTATGAGAACTGACAAAGAGCCACCAAAAATACAAAATAGATATGAAATAGTCACTGCAGTTATGTCAGACACATTTGCTGATGCATTAAGAAAAAGCTGATCTTCAACAACATCAGAAGAATCCATGCTTAAATAATCAGTAATACTTCAACAACATGCCTAAAATGAAAACAAATCAACATATAAGGAGTATAAAGTCTATATGTTTCACACCACACACTGAATCAATGTTTGTGCGTCTGTAGTGAAAGGTGACCCTAATCTCTCTGCTGGTGAGCAGGTCAGGATTAGAAACATGTTCAAGCTCATTAGCATATTTAGTTCACAAAAGGTGTGTTTAAAGAATATCAATAAGCGTCACCACAACTCTACCTATGTGTCCAATCTACTTGTGAATGTACTTGTATGTGATGTCCAACAATGAATTAAGGTTATTATATTCAAACTTTGTCAGTTCACATCTGAAAATAGCCCCCAGGCCCGGCTCCAGAGTGGGGCCCCCTGTGATTTCTAGTCATGTAAATTTGATAAATCTATGAAATAGTTTTATGCACGTTATTGACAGCATGTGTTAAATACAATGAGACGAATAAATCAATTTCTGCAAGTTTGCAGGCCATACCTTCTGTTTTTATTTACCCACATCATCAAAACGATATGGATATGTAAGTGACCATTTATTGAGACAAAAGTGAATTCAAGCCATCACATGTGTGGGCCTTTGATTTTCGTCTCATCAGTAGAATAAAGAAAGAAATCAAAATGTAAGCAATAGCTTCAATTAAATCATTATAATGATGCAAATATTTGCCAATTATCAAAGAAGTAGGCATATGTTTAAGAGCAGAGTGAACCCTCAAATAAGTGAACTGTCCAAAAACACTCAAAGGATGAGTCTGTTTAAATCCAGAATTACAGAGCCACTGCAATTTACTTAAAATATTTAAATATCTTATACATAATGTTTAATATGTTTTTCTTCTGCTCATTGATCATTTTAGTGAATACAAATAGTTGTTTACAGGTTGCTTTGATAAGATAATAACACCAGTATGACAGATAGGTTTGTTATGACTGAAGACTCATATGTCTGGTAATGCATAAAATAACAATCTGCATTTGAAACAGCTCAAGAGGGCAAGCATGCGCGCTAAGGTACTTTGAGGGGATAATATCCTGTATATAATCTGCTAATGAAAGTCTTATTTTAAATGTTATCACCATAGTATCATGATTATTTCTTGAATACGTTATAACCTAAAACTAATCCAGAGTTCATGTATATATTCAGTAATTCTTCTAAAAGCATTGCCTGTGTGTTACGATAAAAAACTTCACAAGAACAGGTCATGGACGACTAATACTGATATATGAAAATTTAATATAACTTACTTGTTACTATTGGACCTTCAAGGTCATTGACAACTAATAACATTGACAGTTACAAAAAGAATGACGATAATCGCAAACACATTAAAAGAGATAAATAGTAGGTTTATAAAGGGACTGACCCATCACATAGTTAATGACAGAAACAACACCTCACATATTAGGCACTTGTCAAGAGGCTTTCTATACATTGTGTTGCAAAAACAGACAGTTAATGTATAGCACAGTTGGAATTTGTATAAATATATGAGATGAATACAGAGATATGAGACATAATATATTCATCCTTAGTGCCACACCTGATCACTCAAATCAGTCAGTGAATCATATAATGAATCAAGAGAGTTTAGAATTAGAAACATCATCTGTAAATATTTTCCCTGTAATGATCATCTTAAAAGCTGATCGAAACCAGCTGTAAAAGAAAGCATAAATAAATGGATTGAACATTGAGTTTGACCATCCAAGCCACTTAAATGACTGAAGTACATTAAGTGGTATTGTATAATTGCTCAAAGGATGAAAGCTGAGACAGAGACAGAAAGGCGTCCAACTCATGATAAAAGTCCCCATCACAATAGCCAGAGTTTTAGTCGCCTTTCTCTCCACTTTACTGACATTTGCATTAGATTTTGCCATGCTCTGGATGCTGCGTGCCTGTTTCTTTGCCACCATCAAAATCTTTAGGTAGATTGAAGACATTATGGTACCTGGGATGCCAAATGCAATAAAAACTGCCACAACTACTGTACTCTGTGTTTTCTGTTGAAATAAAACACATCTATCGTTTTTTTGTCCTTTGTCTGGGGTCTTTAATGTGTAAATAATTCCATTTAGAGTGCCAATAGTCCAGGACACCAGAATCATGATCCCAACAACACGGACATTTATTTTAATTCCGTAACTCAGAGGCTGACACACTGCGTAATATCTGTCAACAGAAATGAAGCACAAATTCCAAATGGAAGAATTGCACAGTAACACTTCTAAACTGCCTCGTACCTTACAAAGTAAATCTTCAACATACCAATATTTCACAAAGAGCACGATACTGAAAGGCACAACTAAAAGTCCAACTAGCAGGTCAGCCACAGCCAGAGAGAGCATCAGGAAGTTTGTAGGAGTGTGGAGCTGTTTGAAGTAAACAATAGAGATTATTACAAGTAGGTTTCCAAACAATATGAGAACTGACAAAGAGCCACCAAAAATACATAATAGATATGAAATAGTCACTGCAGTTATGTCAGGCACATTTGCTGATTGATTAGAAGGAAGCTGATGTTCAACAACATCAGAAGAATCCATTCTTAAGTGATCAGTAATACTTCAACACCATGCCTAACATTAAGACAAATCAAAGTCTGTATGTTTCACACCATGCACTTAATCAATGTTTGTGCATCTGTAGTGAAAGGTGACCCTAATCTCTCTGCTGGTGAGCAGGTCAGGATTAGAAATACTGTTCAAGCTTATTAGCATATTAAGTTCACGAAAGGTGTGTTTTAAGTATATCAATAAGCGTCACCACAACTCTACATGTGTGTCCAATCTACTTGTGAATGTACTTGAATTTGATGTCCACAATTAATTAAGGTTATTATATTTGAATTATATCAGTTCACATCTGATATATCAAATTAGCATACTTTGCTTAATATTTAAAGAAATGTTGCATATTTTCCACCACAAAGGAACTTTAATTTCCAGTTCTTGAACAGTGTTAGTGATAAAGAACACACCTTTTAAATGTCTGTTATTTCTTTTCAGGCCTCCACTAGTAAGCAGGTCAATGTGTCAGTAGTATTCCTTTTTTTTTTTCAATTCTTTCCTGAAATTCAAATTATATTTAATACTTTGTCCTTTTTGCTCATATCAGTCTCTCTCAGTCAATCCAAATCATAACAAAAGATTTAGTTTGATGACAGTGGGGAGCAGCATTGGATCATGAGTTTAGGCTTACTTCCGGATGAAGTGACTGATGCTTTTGATCATTTTTCCCAAAGTCGCTTTTGTCTCCAACTCAATCAAACCCTCTCTCCCTTCCTCCCTAACTACCTCTTCACCCCTTACTGTACCTCACTACAGCTGGTAAATCTTTCCTCCACTGAACAACCATCAACACCATGATCTGTTGCATGTGTCACAAACACAACATGTCCTGTATCTGTTTCAAAGAAAATGCACTTTTCTGTTCCCTGTTCCATCTTTTTCAACAGGGCACTTTTTAAACATCTAAAACTTCTGTGACCCAACTAACAATACGCCTTATTTATACTGTATTATTGCTACATGAAGGGACCATTTTCACTATCATTTCTTTTGAATACAATATTGTGGATACATGAACAAAGAAGGGGGACCAGAGGGTGTGTGCCAGTTATAGGGGCATCACACTACTCGGCCTCCTTAGGAAAGTATATTCTAAGGTGCTGGAAAGGAGGGTCTAGACGATAGTTGAAACTCAGCTTAAAAAGGAAAAATGTGGATTCCGTACTTGCCGTGGAACATCCATTGATCATTGATCATTGACCAGAACCTCCTCGAGGTCATCCATAAATCATTTTCCATGGTCTCATCAAACTCCTCCCACGTCTGAGTTTTTGTGTAAGCAACCGCCAAAGCTGCATTCAGCTTGGCCTGCCGGTACATACCAGCTGCCTCTGGAGTCCCACAGGCCAAAAAGCCCCGATAAGACTCCTTCTTCAGCTCGATGGTATCCCTTACCGTCTGAGTCCAACCATCAGGTTCAGGGTTTACCGCCAAGACAGGCACCAACCACCTAAAGGTCACAGCTCCGGTCAGCTGCCTCAACAATGGAGACACGAAACATGGCCCTCTCGGACTCAGTGTCTCCCGTCTCCCTCAGGACTTGGTAGAAGTTCTGACAGAGGTGGGAGTTGAAACTCTTTCTGACAGAGTTGAAACTCTGCCAGATGGTCCCAGCAGACCCTCACAATACGTTTAGGTCTGCCAGACCTGACTGGCATCCTCCCCTGCCACCAGAGCCAACTCACCACCAGGTGGTGATCAGTTGACAGCTCCGCCCCTCTCGTCACCTGATTGTCCAAGACATAGGGCCACAGGTCTGACGGCACTACTACGAAGTTGATCATTGACTCATGGCCAAGGGTATCCTGGTGCCTAGTGCACATGTGGACACCTTTATCCTTGAACATGGTGCTTGTTATGGAAACGAGTACAGAAGTCCAACAGGTGTTGAGCCCATGGGAAGGGAGACCCACGTTGCCTCTGTGGGCCGTGCCCGGCCAGGCCACATGGATGCAGACCCGAACACCAGGTGCTCGCCATTGTGCCCCTCCCCCAGGCCCAGCTCCAGAGTGGGGCCCCAGTAATTTCCAGTCATGTAAATTGGATAAATCTATGAAATAGTTTTATGCATGTTATTGACAGCATGTGTTAAATACAATGAGACAAATAAATCAAGTTCTGCAAAGTTTGCAGGCCATACCTTCTGTTTTTATTTACCCACATCATCAAAACGATATGGATATGTAAGTGACCATTTATTGAGACAAAAGTGAATTTAAGCCATCACATGTGTGGGCCTTTGATTTTCTTCTCATCAGTAGAATAAAGAAATAAAATCAAAATGTGAGCAATAGCTTCAATTAAATCATTATAATGATGCAAATATTTGCCAATTATCAAAGAGTAGGCATATGTTTAAGAGCAGAGTGAACTCTCAAATAAGTGAACTGTCCAAAAACACTCAAACTATGAGTCTGTTTAAATCCAGAATTACAGAGCCACTGCAATTTACTTAAAATATTTTAAATATCTTGTACATAATGTTGAATATGTTTTTCTTCTGCTCATTGATCATTTTAGTGAATACGAATAGTTGTTTGCAGGTTGCTTTGATAAGATAATAACACCAGCATGCCAGATAGGTTTGTTATGACTGAAGACTCATATGTCTGGCAATGCATAAAATAACAATCTGCATTTGAAACAGCTCATGAGGGCAAGCATGTGTGCTAAGGTACTTTGAGGGGATAATATCCTGTATATAACCTGCCAATGAAAGTCTTATTTTAAATGTTATCACCATAATATCATGATTATTTCCTGAAAACGTTATAACCTAAAACTAAACAAAAGTTCATGTATATATTCAGTAATTCTTATAAAAGCATTGCCTGTGTGTTACGATAAAAAACTTCAGAAGAACAAGTCATGGACAACTAATACTGATATATGAAAATTTAATATAGCTTAATTGTTACAATTGGACCTTCAAGGACATTGACAACTAATCACATTGACAGTTACAAAAAGAAGGACAATAACAGCAAACACATTAAAAGAGATAAATATTAGGTTTATAAAGGGACTGACCCATCACATAGTTAATGACAGAGACAACACCTCACATATTAGGCACTTGTCAAGAGGCTTTCTATACATTGTGTTGCAAAAACAGACAGTAACTACATAGTACAGATGGAATTTGTATAAATATATGAGATGAATACAGAGATATGAGACATAATATATTCATCCTTAGTGCCACACCTGATCACTAAAATCAGTCAGTAAATCATATAATGAATCAAGAGAGTTTAGAATTAGAAACATCATCTTTAAATATTTTCCCTGTAATGATCATCTTAAAAGCTGATCGAAACCAGCTGTAAAAGAAAGCATAAATAAATGGATTGAACATTGAGTTTGACCATCCAAGCCACTTAAATGACTGAAGTGCATGTAGTGGTATTGTATAATTGCTCAAAGGATGAAAGCTGAGACAGAGACAGTAAGGTATCCAACTCATGATAAAAGTCCCCATCACAATAGCGAGAGTTTTAGTCGCCTTTCTCTCCACTTTACTGACAGTTGCAGTAGATTTTGCCATGCTCTGGATGCTGCGTGCCTGTTTCTTTGCCACCATCAAAATTTTTAGGTAGATTGAAGACATTATGGTACCTGGGATGCCAAATGCAATAAAAACTGCCACAACTACTGTACTCTGTGTTTTCTGTTGAAATAAAACACATCTATTGTTTTTTTGTCCTTTGTTCGGGACCATTAATATGAAAATAATGTGAATTATGGCAATAGTCCAGGACACCAGAATCATGATCCCAACAACACGGACATTTATTTTAATTCTGTATCTCAGAGGCTGACACACTGCGTAATATCTGTCAACAGAAATGCAGCACAAGTTCCAAATGGAAGAATTGCACATTATCCCATCCAAACTTCCTCGTAGTTTACAGAGTACAGAATTAGAACGCCAATATGAGCTCCCAACAATTATGATGCTGAAAGGCAAAACTAAAAGTCCAACTAGCAGGTCAGCCACAGCCAGAGAGAGCATCAGGAAGTTTGTGGGAGTGTGGAGCTGTTTGAAGTAAGCAATAGAGATGATTACAAGTAGGTTTCCACACATTATGAGAACTGACAAAGAGCCACCAAAAATACAAAATAGATATGAAATAGTCACTGCAGTTATGTCAGACACATTTGCTGATGCATTAAGAAAAAGCTGATCTTCAACAACATCAGAAGAATCCATGCTTAAATAATCAGTAATACTTCAACAACATGCCTAAAATGAAAACAAATCAACATATAAGGAGTATAAAGTCTATATGTTTCACACCACACACTGAATCAATGTTTGTGCGTCTGTAGTGAAAGGTGACCCTAATCTCTCTGCTGGTGAGCAGGTCAGGATTAGAAATACTGTTCAAGCTCATTAGCATATTAAGTTCACGAAAGGTGTGTTTAAAGAATATCAATAAGCGTCACCACAACTCTACCTATGTGTCCAATCTACTTGTGAATGTACTTGTATGTGATGTCCAACAATGAATTAAGGTTATTATATTCAAACTTTGTCAGTACCACATCTGAAATTAGCCCCCAGGCCCGGCTCCAGAGTGGGGCCCCCGTGATTTCTAGTCATGTAAATTTGATAAATCTATGAAATAGTTTTATGCACGTTATTGACAGCATGTGTTAAATACAATGAGACCAATTAATCAATTTCAGCAAAGTTTGCAGGCCATACCTTCTGTTTTTATTTACCCACATCATCAAAATGATATGGATATGTAAGTGACCATTTATTGATACAAAAGTGAATTTTAGCCATCACATTTGTGGGCCTTTGATTTTCTCCTCATCAGTAGAATAAAGAAAGGAATCAAAATGTGAGAAATAGCTTCAATTAAATCATTATAACATGCAAGCATTTGCCAATTACCAAAGAAGTAGGCATATGTTTAAGAGCAGAGTGAACTCTCAAATAAGTGAACTGTCCAAAAACACTCAAAGGATGAGTCTGTTTGAATCCAGAATTACAGAGCCACTGCAATTTACTTAAAATATTTTAAATATCTTATACATAATGTTGAATATGCTTTTATTCTGCTCATTGATCATTTTAGTGAATACAAATAGTTGTTTACAGGTTGCTTTGATAAGATAATTACACCAGCATGACAGATAGGTTTGTTATGACTGAAGACTCATATGTCTGGCAATGCATAAAATAACAATCTGCATTTGAAACAGCTCATGAGGGCAAGCATGTGCGCTAAGGTACTTTGAGGGGATAATATCCTGTATATAACCTGCCAATGAAAGTTTTTTTTTAAATGTTAGCACCATAATATCATGATTATTTCTTGAATACGTTATAACCTAAAACTAAACAAAAGTTCATGTATATATTCAGTAATTCTTCTAAAAGCATTGCCTGTGTGTTACGATAAAAAAACTTCACAAGAACAGGTCATGGACGACTAATACTGATTCATGAAAATTTAATAAAGCTTACTTGTTTCTATTGGACCTTCAAGGTCATTGACAACTAATAACATTGACAGTGACAAAAAGAATGACAATAACAGCAAACACATTAAAAGAGAGAAATAGTAGGTTTACAAAGGGACTGACCCATAACATAGTTAATGACAGAGACAACACCTCACATATTAGGCACTTGTCAAGAGGCTTTATATACATTGTGTTGCAAAAACAGACAGTAACTACATAGTACAGATGGAATTTGTATCAACATATGAGATGAATACAGAGATATGAGACATAATATATTCATCCTTAGTGCCAGACCTGATCACTCAAATCAGTCAGTGAATCATATAATGAATCAAGTGAGTTTAGAATTAGAAACATCATCTGTAAATATTTTCCCTGTAATGATCATCTTAAAAGCTGATCGAAACCAGCTATAAAAGAAAGCATAAATAAATGGATTGAACATTGAGTTTGACCATCCAAGCCACTTAAATGTCTGCATTACATGAAGTGGTATTTTATAATTGCTCAAAGGATAAAAGCTGATACAGAGAAAGAAAGGCGTCCAACTCATGATAAAAGTCCCCATCACAATAGCCAGAGTTTTAGTCGCCTTTCTCTCCACTTTACTGACAGTTGCAGTAGATTTTGCCATACTCTGGATGCTGCGTGCCTGTTTTTGTGCCACCATGAAAATCGTTAGGTAAATTGAAGACATTATGATAGCTGGGAAGCCAAATGCAATAAAAACTGCCACAACTACTGTACTATCTGTTTTTGGTTGAAATAAAGCACACTTTGTGTTTTTTTGTCCTTTGTCCGGGACCATTAATATGAAAATAATGTGAAGAGTGGCAATAGTCCAGGACACCAGAATCATGATCCCAACAACACGGACATTTATTTTAATTCTGTATCTCAGAGGCTGACACACTGCGTAATATCTGTCAACAGAAATGCAGCACAAGTTCCAAATGGAAGAATTGCACAATATCCCATCCAAACTTCCTCGTACTTTACAGAGTACATAATGAAAACGCCAATATGAGCTCACCACAATTATGATGCTGAAAGGCACAACTAAAAGTCCAACTAGCAGGTCAGCCACAGCCAGAGAGAGCATCAGGAAGTTTGTAGGAGTGTGGAGCTGTTTGAAGTAAACAATGGAGATTATTACAAGTAGGTTTCCACACGTTATGAGAACTGACAAAGAGCCACCAAAAATACATAAAAGATATGAAATAGTCACTGCAGTTATGTCAGGCACATTTGCTGATGCATTCAAAAAAAGCTGATCTTCAACAACATCAGAAGAATCCATGCTTAAATAATCAGTAATACTTAAACAACCTGCCTAAAATGAAAACAAATCAACATATAAGTAGTAATAAGTCTATATGTTTCACACCACGCACTGAATCAATGTTTGTGCATCTGTAGTGAAAGGTGACCCTAATCTCTCTGCTGGTGAGCAGGTCAGGATTAGAAATACTTTTGAAGCTCATTAGCATATTAAGTTCACGAAAGGTGTGTTTAAAGTATATCATTAAGCGTCACCACAACTCTACCTATGTGTCGAATCTACTTGTGAATGTACTTGTATGTGATGTCCACAATGAATTAAGGTTATTATATTCAAACTTTGTCAGTTCACATCTGAAATTAGCCCCCAGGCCCGGCTCCAGAGGGGGGCCCCCGTGATTTCTAGTCATGTAAATTTGATAAATCTATGAAATAGTTTTATGCATGTTATTGACAGCATATGTTAAATACAATGAGACAAATAAATCAATTTCTGCAAAGTTTGCAGGCCATATCTTCTGGTTTTATTTACCCACATCATCAAAACGATATGGACATTTAAATTACCATTTAATGAGACGAAAGTGAATTTACATGTGTGGGCTTTTGCTTTTCTTCTCAGCAGTAAAATAAAGAAAGAAATCAAAATGTTACCAATTGCTTCAATTAGATCATTATAATAATGCAAACATTTAGCGGTATAAAAAAAAAAACAATTATTGGTCAATCATCAAAAAAGAAGGCATATGTTTAAGAGCAACTTTAACTCTCCCATCAGTGAATTGTCCAAAAACACTCAAGGGATGAGTCTGTTTTAATCCAGAATTACCAAAGCACTGCAATTTACTTTATCAAAATATTTTGATGAAGTAAATTGAACAAATAATTGTTCACAGGTTACTTTGATAATAACACCAGCATGCCAGATAGGTTTGTTATGACTGAAGACTTGTATGTCTGGCAATGCATAAAATAACAATCTGCATTGTTATAATAACAAAACTGCTCATGGTGGGCAAGCATGTGCGCTAAGGTACTTTGAGGGGAAGATGTCCTGTATATAACCTGCCAATGAAAGTCTTACTCAACATTTTATCACCACAATATCATGATTATTTCTTGAATATGTCATAACCTAAAACTAAACAAGAGTTCATGTATATATTTATTAATTCTTCTAAAAGCATTGCCTGTGTGTTATGATAAAAACTTCACAAGAACAGGTCATGGACAACTGATAACATTGACAGTGACAAAAAGAATGACAATAACAGCAAAAAACATTAAAAGAGATAAATATTGGGTTTATAAGGGACCGACCCATCACATAGTTAATGACAGAAACAACACCTCACATATTAGGAACTGGTCAAGAGGCTTTCTTTACATTGTGTTCCAAAAACAGACAGTTACTTTATAGCACAGATGGAATTTGTATAAATATATGAGATGAATACAGAGATATGAGACATAATATATTCATCCTTAGTGCCAGACCTGATCACTCAAATCAGTCAGTGAATCATGAAATGAATCAAGAGAGTTTAGAATTAGAAATATCATCTGTAAATATTTTCCCTGTAATGATCATCTTAAAAGCTGATCGAAACCAGCTGTAAAAGAAAGCATAAATAAACGGATTTAACATTGAGTTTGACCATCCAAGCCACTTAAATGACTGAAGTACATGTAGTGGTATTGTATAATTGCTCAAAGGATGAAAGCTGATGGACAGAAGGTAAGGAGTCCAACTCATGAAAAAAATCCCCACCACAATAGCCAGAGTTTTAGTCGCCTTTCTCTCCACTTTACTGACAGCTGCAGTAGATTTTGCCATGCTCTGGATGCTGCGTGCCTGTTTCTGTGCCACCATCAAAATCTTTAGGTAGATTGAAGACATTATGGTACCTGGGATGCCAAATGCAATAAAACCTGCCACAACTACTGTACTCTGTGTTTTTGGTTGAAATAAAACACATCTGTTGTTTTTTTGTCCTTTGTCTGGGGCCTTTAATGTGAAAATAATTCCATTTAGAGTGGCAATAGTCCAGGACACCAGAATCATGATCCCAACAACACGGACATTTATTTTAATTCTGTATCTCAGAGGCTGACACACTGCATAATATCTGTCAACAGAAATGAAGCACAAGTTCCAAATGGAAGAATTGCACAGTAACACATCTAAACTGCCTCGTACCTTACAAAGTAAATCTTCAAGATGCCAATATGAGTTTACAAAGAGCACGATACTGAAAGGCAAAACCAAAAGTCCAACTAGCAGGTCAGCCACAGCCAGAGAGAGCATCAGGAAGTTTGTTGGAGTGTGGAGCTGTTTGAAGTAAACAATAGAGATTATTACAAGTAGGTTTCCAAACAATATGAGAACTGACAAAGAGCCACCAAAAATACATAATAGATATGAAATAGTCACTGCAGTTATGTCAGGCACATTTGCTGATTCATTAAATAGAAGCTGATCTTCAACAACATCAGAAGAATCCATGCTTAAATGATCAGTAATACTTCAACACCATGCCTAACATAACATTAAGACAAATCAAGGTATAAGTAGTATAAAGTCTGTAAGTTTCACATCATGCACTTAATCCAGGTTTGTGCATTTGTAGTGAAAAATGACCCTAATCTCTCTGCTGGTGAGCAGGTCAGGATTAGAAATACTTTTCAAGCTCATTAGCATATTCAGCTCACGAAAGGTGTGTTTAAAGTATATCAATAAGCGTCATCACAACTCTACCTATGTGTCCAATCTACTTGTGAATGTACTTGTATTTGATGTCCACAATGAATTAAGGTTATTATATTTAAAAGTTGTCAGTTCACATCTGAAATTAGCATAATTCTCTTAATTTTTGAAGAAATGTTACATATTTTCCTCCACAAATTAACTTTAATTTCCTGTTCTTGATCAGTATTAGTGATGAAGAACACAATTTTTAAATTTCTGCTATTTATTTTCAGGCCTCCACTTATAAGCAGGTCAATCAGTCGTATTACTTTTTAATTTTTTTTTATTATTTCCTTAAGTTCAAATTATATTGCATAGTTTGTCATTTTTGCTCCGATGAGTATCTCTCTGTCAATCAAAAATATTACAAAATACATAGTTTGATGACAATTGGGAGCAGCGTAGATCATGATCTTAGGCTTACTTCCTGATGAAGTGACTGATGCTTTTGATCATTTTTCCCAAAGTCGCTTTCGTCTCCAAATCAACCAAACCTTCTCTCCCTTCCTCCCTGACGACCTCTTCACCCGTTACTGTAGACACCTCACTACAGCTGGTGAATCTTTCCTCCACTGAACAGCCATCAAAGCCATGATCTGTTGCATGTGTCACAAACACAACATGTCCTGTATCTGTTTCAAAGTAAAAGCACTTTTCTGTTTCCTGTTTCCATTCATCTTTTTCAACAGGGCACTTTTTAAACATCTAAAACTTCTGTGACCCAACTAACAATACGCCTTATCTATACTGTAATATTGCTACCTAAAGGGACCATTTTCACTATCATTCCTTCTTGAATAAAATATTGTGGATACATGAACAAAGAAGGGGGACCAGAGGGTCTGTGCCAATTACAGGGGCATCACACTACTAGGCCTCCTTAGGAAAGTATATTCTAAGGTGCTGGAAAGGAGGGTCTGGCTGATTGTTGAAACTCAGCTTAAAAAGGAAAAATGTGGATTCCGTTCTTGCCGTGGAACATTCATTGATCATTGATCAATGACCAGAACCTTCTCGATGCCATCCGGAAATCATTTTCCATGGTCTCACCAAACTCCTCCCATGTCCAAGTTTTTGGCTAAGCGACTGCCGAAGATGCATTCCACTTGGCCTGCCATTACCGATCAGCTGCCTCTGGAGTCCCACAGGCCAAAAAGCCCCGATAGGACTCCTTCTTCAGCTTGATGGTATCCCTTACCATCTGAGTCTAACCATCAGGTTCAGGGTTTACCACCACGACAGGCACCAACCACCTTAAGGTCACAGCTCCAGTCAGCTGCTTCAACAATGGAGGCACGAAACATGGCCCACTCGGTCTCAACGTCTCCCATCTCCCTCGGGAGGTGTTTTTAAGTTCTGACAGAGGTGGGAGTTGAAACTCTTTCTGACAGGTGACTCTGCCAGACGTTCCCAGCAGACCCTCACAATACGTTTAGGTCTGCCAGTCCTGACTGGCATCCTCCCCTGCCACCAGAGCCAACTCACCACCAGGTGGTGATCAGTTGACAGCTCCGCCCCTCTCGTCACCTGATTGTCCAAGACATAGAGCCACAGGTCTGACGACACTACTACGAAGTTGATCATTGACTCATGGCCAAGGGTATCCTGGTGCCTAGTGCACATGTGGACACCTTTATGCTTGAACATGGTGTTTGTTATGGAAACTCTGTGATGAGCACAGAAGTCCAACAACAAAGCAGCACTCGGGCTTAGATTGGGGTGGCCTTCCTCCCACACTGCACCTGACCTCCAGGGCCCTTCCCACAGGTGGTGAGCACATGGGAAGGGAGACCCACGTTGCCTCTCTGGGCTGTGCCCGGCCAAGCCACATGGATGCAGACCTGAACACCAGGTGCTCGTCATCGTGCCCCTCCCCATGCATGGCTCCAGAGGGGGGCCCCCATGATTTCCACTCATATAAATTTGATAAATCTATCAAATAGTTTTATGCATGTTATTGACAGCATGTGTTAAATACAATGAGACAAATAAATCAATTTCTGCAAAGTTTGCAGGCCATATCTTCTGGTTTTATTGACCCACATCATCAAAACGATATGGACATTTAAATTACCATTTAATGAGACGAAAGTGAATTTAAGCCATCACATGTGTAGGCTTTTGCTTTTCCTCTCATCAGTAGAGTAAAGAAAGAAATCAAAATGTGAGCAATTGCTTCAATTAAATCATTATAATAATGCAAACATTTAGCAGTATAAAAAAAACAATTATGTGCCAATTATCAAAGAAGAACGCATATGTTTAAGAGCAGTGCTTGTCATCAAACCATTATCAGTTAACAGTCATTTCTTCAACGTGAACTCTCAAATAAGTTAATTGTCCAAAAACACTCAAACGATTAATCTGTTTGAAACCAGAAATACTGAACCACTGCAATTTACTTTATCTAAATATTTTAAATATCTTGAACATAATGTTGAATGTGTTTTTTTTTTTTTTCAGCTCATTGATCATTTTAGTGAATACAAATTGTTGTTCACAGATTACTTTGATAAGATAATAACACCAGCATGCCAGATAGGTTTTTTATGACTGAAGACTCGTATGTCTGGCAATGTATAAAATAACAATCTGCATTATTATAATAACAAAACTGCTCATGGAGGGCAAGCATGTGCACTAAGGTACTTTGAGGGGATAATATCCATAACCTGCCAATGAAACTCTTACTCAACATTTCTTCACCATAATATCATGATTATTTCTTAAATATGTTAGAAACCTAAAACTAAACAAGAGTTCATGTATATATTGAGTAATTATTCTAAAAGCATTGCCTGTGTGTTAAGATAAAAACTTCACAAGAACAGGTCATCGACAACTAATACTGATTCATGAAAATTTTAATATAGCTTGCGTGTTACTACTGGACCTTCAAGGTCATGGACAACTAATAACATTGACAGTGACAAAAAGAATGACGATAAAAGCAAACACATTAAAGAAATTTATAAAGGGACTGACCCATCACATAGTTAATGACAGAGACAACACCTAACATATTAGGCACTTGTCAAGAGGCTTTCATTGGGTTGCAAAAACAGACAGTTACTGCATAGCACAGTTGGAATTTGAATAAATATATGAGATGAATACAGAGATATGAGACATAATATATTCATCCTTAGTGCCAGACCTGATCACTCAAATCAGTCAGTGAATCATATAATGAATCAAGAGAGTTTAGAATTAGAAAAATCATCTGTAAATATTTTCCCTGTAATGATCATCTTAAAAGCTGATCGAAACCAGCTGTAAAAGAAAGCATAAACAAACGGATTTAACATTGAATTTGACCATCCAAGCCACTTAAATGACTGAAGTACATGAAGTGGTATTGTATAATTGCTGAAAGGATGAAAGCTGATGGACAGAAGGTAAGGCATCCAACTCATGAAAAAAATTCCCACCACAATAGCCAGAGTTTTAGTCGCCTTTCTCTCCACTTTACTGACAGTTGCAGTAGATTTTGCCATGCTCTGGATGCTGTGTGCTTGTTTCTTTGCCACCATGAAAATCTTCAGGTAGATTGAAGACATTATGATAGCTGGTATGCCAAATGCAATAAAACCTGCCACAACTACTGTACTCTGTGTTTTCGGTTGAAATAAAACACATCTATTGTTTTTTTGGCCTTTGTCTGGGGTCTTTAACGTGTAAATAATTCCATTTAGAGTGGCAATAGTCCAGGACACCAGAATCATGATCCCAACAACACGGACATTTATTCTAATTCTGTATCTCAGAGGCTGACACACTGCGTAATATCTGTCAACAGAAATGCAGCACAAGTTCCAAATGGAAGAATTGCACAGTAACACATCTAAACTACCTCGTACCTTACAAAGTAAATCTTCAAGATGCCAAAATTTCACAAAGAGCACGATACTGAAAGGCAAAACCAAAAGTCCAACGAGCAGGTCAGCCACAGCCAGAGAGAGCATCAGGAAGTTTGTAGGAGTGTGGAGCTGTTTGAAGTAAACAATGGAGATTATAACAAGAAGGTTTCCAAACAATATGAGAACTGACAAAGAGCCACCAAAAATACATAATAGATATGAAATAGTCACTGCAGTTATGTCAGGCACATTTGCTGATTCATTAAAAAGAAGCTGATCTTCAACAACATCAGAAGAATCCATGCTTAAATTATCAGTAATACTTAAACAACATGCCTAACATTAAGACCAATCAGCATATAAGTAGTATAAAGTCTGTTTGTTTCACACCACACACTGAATCACTGTTTGTGCATCTGTAGTCAAAGGTGACCCTAATCTCTCTGCTGGTGAGCAGGTCAGGATTAGAAATACTGTTCAAGCTCATTAGCATATTCAGTACGAAAGGTGTGTTTAAAGCATATCAATAAGCGTCACCACAACTCGACCTATGTGTCCAATTTACTTGTGAATGTACTTGTATGTGATGTCCACATTGAATTAAGGTTATTATATTTCAATTGTGTCACACGGTTGGTGTAGTGATAAGCACTCTTGCCTTTGCTGCAAGAAGACCCAGGTTCCAGTTTCCTCACACAGTCAAAAAACATGCAATATGGAGATTAGGTAAATTAGTCACTCTAAATTGACCATAGGTGTGAATGTGAGAGTGAATCATTGTTTGTCTCTATTTGTGGCCCTGCGATGGACTGGCAAACTATCCAGGGTGTACCCCGCATATGTCAGCTGAGATTGGCATAACAGCCCTGCGACCCTCCAGTGCAGGATAAAGCAGTACATAATGTATGGATATCAAAATTATGTCAGTTCACATCTGAAATTGGCATGATTTTCTTAATTTTTAAAGACATTTTTACATACTTTCCAACACAAAATTAACTTTAATTTCCTGTCCTTGAACAGCATTAGTGATGAAGGTTTAATAAAAACACAGTTTTTAAAATTCTATTTCTGCTAAATTGTTTTCCATGGTCTCACCAAACAACTCCCATGTCCGAGTTATTGCGTAAGCGACCGCCAAAGCTGCATTCCACTTGGCCTGCCGGTACCGATCCGCTGCCTCTGGAGTCGCACAGGCCAAAAAGGCCCGATAGGACTCCTTAAGCGTCCTACCAGCGGGTTTGGGGTTTACTGCCACGATAGGCACCAACCACCTTACGGTCACAGCTCCGGTCAGCAGCTCAAGGAGGCATGAAACATGGCCAACTCGGACTCAATGTCTCCCGTCTCCCTCGGGATGTGGTCGACGTTCTGACAGAGGTGGGAGTTGAAACTCTTTCTGACAGGGGACAGATGTTCCCAGCAGACCCTCACAATATATTTAGGTCTGCCAGGCCTGATTGGCATCCTCCCCTGCCACCAGAGCCAACTCACCACCAGGTTGTTATCATTTGACAGCTCCGCCCCTCTCTTCACCCGAGTGTCCGAGACATACATATATATATATATACATACGTATACATATATATATATAGGGCCACAAGTCTGACGACACGACTACGAGGTTGAGCATTGATCAATTAAATCAATTTCTGCTAAGTTATATATTATAAGGCCATATATTCTGGTTTTATCAAAACAATATGGATATTTAAGTGACCATTTATTGAGACAAAAGTGAATTTAAGCCATCACATCTGTGGGCTTTTGCTTTTCTTCTCATCAGTAAAATTAAGAAAGAAATCAAAATGTTAGCAATTGCTTCAATTAAATCATTATAATAATGTAAACATTTAGTGGTATAAAAAACAATCTTGTGCCAATTATCAAAGAAGAAGGCATATGTTTAAGAGCAGCGCTTGTCATCAAACCGTTATTAGTTAACAGTAATTTCTTCAATGTGATTTTTCAAATAAGTGAATTGTCCAAAACACTCAAGGGATGAGTCTGTTTAAATCCAGAATAAACAAACCACTGCAATTTACTTAATCAAAATATTTTAAATATCTTGAACATAATGTTGAATGTGTGAATCGAGGAGAAGAAAGTCAACATCAAGTCTGCATACCAGCCAAGCAGAAGAGAAAGGGAAATGCATCGCCTGAGGGGAGAAATCAAGAATCTCAATAAGCTCTTCAAAGGAGCCCCTGCTGATGAAAGGGAAGGCATCAAGGATTGACGAGTCAACTCCAGGAGCGCTTCTGCAGACTCTGAAGAGCAGCAAGTGCTCTGAAGAAGCGGAAGAACAGAGAGAGAAAAAGATCCCAGTTCACGAAAGACCCCTTCCGATTCACTAGAACACTGCTGGGCGAAGCAAAATCAGCAAGACTGACCAGCTCCAGAGAAGATGTGGAGGCGTTCTTGAAGGAGACCCACAATGACACCTCCAGAAACCAGGCCCTGGACGCCAACCCAAGCATCAACAACACAAAGACCCGGGAAAAAGAGCTCAACATCAGCGAACCATCCTGGAAGGAAGTCCAAGAGGTGGTGAATAAGGCCGAACATGATCTGCCCCTGGCCCAAGCTGTATACCCTATAAGGTATATAAGAAATGCCCAATGCTCCTTCGGAGGCTGTGGAAGTTGTTCCGGAGGGTCTGGAGAAAGGGTACCATTCCATCATGCTGGAAGAAGGCAGAGGGCTGTTTTGTGCCAAAGGAAGGGAACTCCTCAACCATTAAGATCTTCAGAAGGCAAGATCTTCTTTTCTATATTGGCCAAAAGGATGACCTTGTACATGACAGAGAATGGATACATTAACACCGCTATCCATAAAGGCGCAATTCCAGGCTTCTCGGGATGCCTGGAACACACCGGAGTTCTCAGTCAGATGATCTGTGAGGCTAAAGCCAGCAAAGGCAACCTGACTGTTGTCTGGCAGGATTTTGCCAATGCCTATGGACCAATCCCACATGCCCTCATCAATGAAGCATTAGTCCACTACCACATCCCTCAGCACATCACAAGCTACTTAGGCGGAATCCAGCTACGATTCAAGACACCCCATTTCACAACACAGTAGCAAAGCCTGGAAAAGGGCATCGCAACTGGGTGCACAATTTCCCCCATCTTCTTCGAGCCAAGTTTAAAGCATGGCTCTGTCAACACGGACTGTTGCCAAGACTCATGTGGCTGTGTCGAAGGAATGGAGAGGAAGTTCAATAAGTACCTCCGAAAGTGGTTGGGAATCCCTCCAAGCTTCACTTCAGTTGGCCTCTACATAAGATCAGGGCAGCTCCAACTTCCTCTGTCATCCGTGATAGAGGAATTCAAAGTTGCAAGGTGCAGTCATAATGACATACAGAGACTCCCAGGATAAATAAGTCAGACATGCAGGCATCATCACTAGATCAGGACGCAAGTGGGCAGCTGACTCATCCGTTGCACAAGCTGAGAGCATACTGAAGCTACGTGACATCATAGGAGCGCCATGCACATGAAAACAGGGTCTTCGAACCTCTCATTTCCAACAGTGGAGGAAGGCAGGAACCAGTGACAAAAGAGCCATGATTCAAGAGGAGGTACGGAATCTAGAAGAGGAAGGACGAAGATCAAGGGCAGTGAAGCGAGCTTCCCAAGGAGCCTGGACCAAATGGGACCTTCCCAAGAGGAAGTTCACCTGGGCTGACCTATGGAGACTGGAGCTGTTCCACATCTCTTCCTGCTGTGATCAGTGTATGACGCACTCCCAACTCCAACAAACTTGCACAAGTGGGGCATGAGAGAGGACCCATTGTGCAAGCTTTGTGAGAGAGGGGTACCATGGCACACATCCTATCCGGGTGTAAAACAGCACTCACCCAAGGAAGGTATAGGTGGTGCCACGATGAGGTACTCATGACACTCGCTAACACCTTAGAGCAGGAGAGGAAAAAGAAACGTCAACCACTTCGGAAAACATCAATCCAGTTTGTAAGGGAGGGGGATAAGCCACCAACCACAGCAACAACAAGAACCAGTCTGCTGCAAAAGGCCCAATCATGGGAAATGAAGGTCGACCTGGGAGGAAGGCTGAGGTTCCCCCATATTGTCCAGACAACCCTGAGGCCGGATATGGTACTGTGGTTGGAAGAGGCAAAAAATCCTCATAGAACTCACAGTCCCATGGGAAGTGGGGTGTAAACAGGCCTTTGAAAGGAAGAGAGCCAAATACCAATACCCTCTGCATGACTGCGGGGGAAGGGATGGCAGGCATGGCTGTTCCCAGTCGAGGTCGGCTGTAGAGGATTCCCTGCCTACTCAATGTGGAGAATACTCACAGCCATTGGAATAACAGGGAAGGAGAGAAAGGCAGCAGCTCGCAGGATGGGGGAGGCTGCAGAAAGAGCCTCTTGCTGGTTATGGAGCAGGAGAGAGGAGCCAAGCTGGAATCCATGAGGAGTAGATGGGCAGTGACATGGCCACCACTGCTGACCCACAATCGGCAGGGTGTTGCGGATAAGGGTCGAAACACCCAATGAACAATGGCTACCGCCTGATGACATCAAGTCCTCCTGGCCAAGGCTACATTCACTTAAAGTGAATGAAAGAGGAAAGCATCTTAGGATGTACTTGTAATCATATGTCTGGCAATGCATAAAATAACAATCTGCATTTGAACATGCTCATGAGGGCAAGCATGTGTGCCAAGGTACTTTGAGGGGATAATGTCCTGTATATAACCTGCCAATGAAAGACTTACTCTAAATAATATCATGATTATTTCTTGAATACGTTCATGTATATATTCAGTAATTCTTCTAAAAGCATTGCCTGTGTGTTACGATAAAACCTTCACAAGAACAAGTCATGGACAACTAATACTGATTTATGTGAATTTTAATATAGCTTGCGTCTTACTATTGGACCTTCAAGGTCATGGACAACTTATAACATTGACAGTGACAAAAAGAATGACAATAACAGCAAACACATTAAAAGAAATAAATATTAGGTTTACAAAGGGACTGACCCATCACACAGTTAATGACAACACCTCACATATTAGGCACTTGTCAAGAGGCTTTCTATACATTGTGTTGCAAAAACAGACAGTAACTGCATAGCACAGATGGAATTTGTATAAATAAATATGAGCTAAATACAGAGATATGAGACATAATATATTCATCCTTAGTGCCAGACCTGATCACTCAAATCAGTCAGTGAATCGAGACTGTCCTCCAATGAAACGTACATATAGGTCCTATGCAGGAATTATTAACTATATGTCCTATATGTCTACGTTTTCAAAACCAGCGCCCCTAGCGGTTGTATACATGACAGCAACCTGGTACCTTGGAAGTGGTATCTAGTAGCTTCGCAGTTGGAGGACAGGTTGAGTAAATCATATAATGAATCAAGAGAGTTTAGAATTAGAAACATCATCTGTAAATATTTTCCCTGTAATGATCATCTTAAAAGCTGATCGAAACCAGCTGTAAAAGAAAGCATAAATAAATGGATTGAACATTGAATTTGACCATCCAAGCCACTTCAGTGACTGTATTACATGAACCTGTATTGTAGAATTGCTGAAAGGATTGAAGCTCATACAGAGAAAGAAAGGCGTCCAGCTCATGAGAAAAATACCCACCACAATAGACAGAGTTTTAGTTGCCTTTTTCTCCATTTTACTGACAGTTGCAGTAGATTTTGCCATGCTCTGGATGCTGCGTGCCTGTTTCTGTGCCACCATCAAAATCTTTAGGTAGATTGTAGACATCAAAATAGTTGGGATGCCGTACGCAATAAAAACTCCCACAACTACTGTACTCTGTTTTGTTTTTTTAAATAAAGCACACCTATTGATATTTTGTCCTTTATCAGGGGCCTGAAACGTGTAAATAATTCCATTTAGAGTGGCAAATGTCCAGGACACCATGATCATGATCAAAATAACACGCACAGTTATTCTATTTCTGTATCTCAGAGGCTGACACACTGCGTAATATCTGTCAACAGAAATGAAGCTCACATTCCAAACGGAGGTATTGCACAGTATAACATCTAAGCTGCTCCGTACCATACACAGGAAATCATTGAGACGCCAATATAAGCTCATAATAATCATGATGCTGAAAGGCACAACTAAAAGTCCAACTAGCAGGTCAGCCACAGCCAAAGAGAGCATCAGAAAGTTTGTAGGAGTGTGGAGCTGTTTGAAGTAAACAATGGAGATTATTACAAGCAGGTTTCCACACATTATGAGAACTGACAAAGAGCCACCAAAAATACAAAATAAATATGAAAGCTCCACTGCAGTAATGTCAGGAACATTTGCAGATTCATTAAAAAGAAGCTGTTCAGCAAAAACATCAGATGTTGCCATGCTTTAAAGATCACTAATACGTTAATAACGTGCCTGACAAGACAAATAAATACAGAAGTGACATTATCATACACCGCAGTATAGTCTTTGGATGTGTGTTTCAAATCTCAAGCAGTGCCACAAGATTACAAGTACTTTTCAAGCACATTAGCATATCAAGAAAGTTGTCAACTATTAATTCAAAAATCCAAGATTACACTTTCATTTAAACTGCTCCTCAAAGAAATATTTACGACCTCTTTGCCTTCAATCGAGGATAACTGATGAACATACATTTGTTGTGCCTCAGGTCATTCAAGATGGACTCAAATTGCTTCTTGGATGGAGATAGTGTCCTTTATGCCTCCAAAGAGGGAGGGAATGAGTGTAGAGAAATCTGCAAACATTCTGTATTGTTTCTGCTTTTTATCCACATTGGCCTGGCATTTTGTTTGGTTTGATTATTGCGTCAATCTTACGCTCATGACTCTTCCAGTGACAATACTCGCTGACCAATCAGTGGCCAGCAGTCTGTTGACTGTTGCATCAGCTGAATGTGCTTGGAACTTTGCCAGAGCAGGTACTAAAAAAAGCAGCCAGTACTATCCCTGATGGAAAAGCAAAAAAAGGGAGTTGAGTCGAGGTTGCAGGTTCTACAGTGGGGGCATTCCCTCGAACTCTCTCATGATTCTTTTCATCACTGGTCTAAATTACAGAATTTCATGCTGTCAGAACAAGCCTTTGTAGCCACCTGCTTTAATCACCTCAGCCTGCTCACCTACTCATACCAGCCATGCCGCAGCCACCAGCCATTTAACCACTGTTGCTCTGAATTAGCCTACCACTGATTATACTATGTTTCATGAATTTCTTGGCCGTTCTGTTGTATCATTTAATATTATTAAATTGTAATGAATATGTCGGATCAGATTTGAATTGGCATTCATTTATTCATTTTTGATGTACATATACAGCATATTTTATGCCACAAATGAATAACATTTTATTCATTCATGCTTTTATATTTTTTTGAAATAAATGTATAAATAAATAAATAAATTTGACATTTTTAAATAATTTCCTTCTGTTCACATTCTGTTTCATCAAATAATTAAATGTACAGTATGTAATTTCTGCTGCTAGGCGTTTCTCTCTCTCGCTCTCTCTCAATCTAAACAATAATAAAAGATTGAGTTTGATGACTTTGGCAAGCAGTATGGGATGGGATGATGAGCTTTAGCTTACTATACTGTAACTACAGTAGTCAAACTAAATATGACATTAGTCTGGTCATTTTTAGACATTTCAGAAAAGTTGTTATAATGTTATTATTTCTTTAAGAAATTTGATCGTGAAATACATGTTTTAATAACGGTTGTTATGTTTTATGGTAAAGGCGATAAGGATCTTACAGGGAGAGGCATGTGACCATGTTATTTCTGAGAGTCAAAATGCTGTGTTCATTCAGTGCAACATACCCTGGAAGCAGTCTTTTTTTTATTCAACCAAATATTTTTACAAGTCTCTTTTAATTTAAAAGCCCTGACCCACTGCATTATACTTAATCAAAATAAACAGATATAATCTTAAATGTGTGGGGTTTTTTTGCTCATTGATAACTTTAGTGAATCCGGTTAACAGGTTGCTTTGATTAGACACCATCATATACAATATAAGTTTGTGATGACTGAAGACTAATACTGTAAATGTGGCTATGAATACAAATATACTGTAGACACAGCGTTGATATTTACAAAATGATTCTAGTGCTGTGTGTTTCATACACTACTCTAAAATACTGTATAAGCAAAAAACTTATTCATAATTAAAATCCTAACTGTATTAGAAATTAGTCAGCACTGGAAATGTATTAGTTATACACATTGCTTGTGTGTTTTTATAGGATCTTCCCAAGGGATGGTCATGGACACCACATTGACAGCAACAAATATTTATCTGTCTATATTCATCTTACAACTGCACTGTGTGCAGAATGACAATAACAACATACACAGTCGTACAGATACATATTAGGGTTTATAGATTGACACATCACATTTTTTTAGGAGGACATCACGTTGCATGTCATGTACTTCTCAAAATGTTTCCTATACACTGTTGCAAAAAACAGTTATTGCATAACATAGAAAATTGTTTGCATAAATGAATACATAGATGTGAGAATGTACACATTCCTAGAGCAAGACCCGATTAATGACACATCAGTGAATCAAGAGAGTTTAGAATTAGAACAATCATCTGTAAATATTTTCCCTGTAATGATCATCCTAAACGCTGATCGAAACCAGCTGTAAAAGAAACCATACACAAATGGATTGAACAATGAATTTGACCATCCAAGCCACTTAAATGACTGAATTACATGAAGTGGTATTGTATAATTGCTCAAAGGATGAAAGCTGACGGACAGAAAGTAAGGTGTCCAACTCATGAGAAAAATCCCCACCACAATAGCCAGAGTTTTAGTTGCCTTACTCTCTACTTTATTGACAGCTGCAGTAGATTTTGCCATGCTCTGGATGCTGCGTGCCTGTTTCTGTGCCACCATCAAAATCTTTAGGTAGATTGCAAACATCAAAATAGCTGGGATGCCAAACCCAGCAGCAACCCCAACAACTACTGTATTCTGTGTTTTCGGTTGAAATAATACACATCTGTTGTTTTTCTGTCCTTTTTCTGGGGCCTTTAATGTGAAAATAATTCCATTTAGAGTGGCAATAGTCCAGGACACCAGAATCATGATCCCAACGACACGGACATTTATTTTAATTCTGTATCTCAGAGGCTGACACACTGCGTAATATCTGTCAATAGAAATGAAGCACAAGTTCCAAATAGAGGAATTGCACAGTAACACATCTAAACTGCCTCGTACCTTACAAAGTAAATCTTCAATATGCCAATATTTCACAAAGAGCATGATACTGAAAGGCACAACTAAAATTCCAACTAGCAGATCAGCCACAGCCAGAGAGAGCATCAGGAAGTTTGTAGGAGTGTGGAGCTGTTTGAAGTAAACAATAGAGATTATTACAAGTAGGTTTCCAAACAATATGAGAACTGACAAAGAGCCACCAAAAATACATAATAGATATGAAATAGTCACTGCAGTTATGTCAGGCACATTTGCTGATTGATTAAAAACAACAACATCTGAAGACTCCATGCTTAAACGATCACTAATACCTAAATATCCTACCTTACAATAAGAAAATTGCACCTGCATGTGACATAAGAATGTAGCAGTACAAAGTATTTGTATGTTTCATGACATGCTCTTAAACCTGGTCTGTGAAAGGTGTCTCTAATCTCTCTGCTATTGAGGAGTGTCTGGATTATAAATTATGTTCAAGCTTATTAACATATTCAATTCAAGAAAGGTGTGTTTAAAGTAGGTCAACATGCTGAATATTTAGTATTTAGTTATAGCAGTGATAGTAAACTTGAGTTTATTATTACAGTTTAATGTGCTGTTTTTCATTTTAAACTGTTCCTCTTGCTATGATCCATTCACTGGCCGCATTATTAAGTATGTGTTCAACTGTTTGTCTGACTAAGTGGCAAATATCATGGCAGCAACTCAATTCATTTAGGCCTGTAAACATGGTCAAGGCAACCTGCTGAAGTGCCAACCAAGTACTAGAATGGAGAAGGTTGATTTAAGTAACCATTTTTCATAGTTGTTGGCGTCCAAAGCTAAAGATTTATTTATTTATTTATTTATTTATTTATTTATTTGAATTAGGGACAATGCACATTCATGAACATTTCAGTTTTAGCTGCAAAGCTAGTTTTCAACTGTAGTCCCTGGGCAAAGGTGTGGAGATGCCAATAAAAGACATATACATTAGTAAATAAAACAGTAAAAGTTAGTACATTTCATAAATATCCACAGCACATAAGACAAAGTGACAAATTACATTCAACAAGTGTGACATACAGAGACATAAAAAAATGTCTTTATCATTATCTTCTAATGAGTGCAATGTTGGTTAGATTTAGGCCAGATTTCAGCTGATTTTTAAAAGTGTCATATGTAGGAAGTTCCTGTATAGCATGGGGGATACTGTTCCAAGTGTGACCGCCTCTAACAGAGAGAACAGATTGTACAAACACAGTCCTTCTATAGGGCACCTCACAGTCACCTCTGGACACTGACCTTGTAGCTGGGCCAACAGCAGACTTAAACTTTATATTTTCACTTAGTGTTGGAGGTGCGAGTCCATGAAGTATTTTATATATTGAACAAGCAAATTTGAAATATTTGAAATTCTCAAAACTCAAGAGATTATACGTTTCTAGAATAGGACAATGATGATATGAGATTGGTTTTCTCGCAAAGATTTTTATCGCCCTTTTATATAGTGATTCAGTTTGTTTGAGAGTGGTTTCACCAGTGAGTGTCCCGTGTGTAAAACAGTATTCTATGTGTGAGAACACCATGGCATGCAGAAACATCCTCGCTGCCTCTCGTGTCATGGATAATCTAATATGTCTGAAATTGTACAGACTGAATTTTATTGTTTTGGAGATTTTCTTGACGTGATTCTTGAATGTAAGGGTGGAGTCAAGAATCACTCCAAGGTACTTGAACTCCTGCACCAGTTTAAGCTCCTCATTTCCCAAAAAGACGTTTGAATTTGTACATTTGTTCATTTGTTTAGAGAATGTCATTACACTGTCTTTTGGGTGTTTAGGAGAAGGCACAATTTTGGAAGCCAATCTTGAACTTGGACCATGGCAGATGTAAGGATGCGACCAGCTTCATGTATACTTTTTGCTGGTGCATATATTACTGCATCATCTGCATACATTTGTATATTAATGTTCGTGCATGCATCTGGAAGGTCATTGATATATAACGAAAAGAGAGCTGGTCCAAGTATGGAGCCTTGTGGAACTTCCATGGTACACTCTCTGAAAGGTGATTTGACACCGTTGACCAGAACTGATTGCATTCTATTACAGAGATATGACTTTATCCAGTTAATAGATTGCACGGAAAGGTTAAACTGGGTTAATTTGGCTAATAAGATTTTGAGGTCAACGGTATCAAAAGCCTTCTTTAGGTCGAGGAAAACTGCACCAACACAGCCTCCTTTATCGAGGAAGGCCTTTGTTTTTTTTCTAGGAAAACACTAAGTGCAGTTTCTGTTGAGTGGTGACGACAAAATCCGAACAGATCTGTTGGGATTTTCAAGGACAACCGTCTTTGAAGTGATTGGTTCAAATATGACAACATTTTCACAGCAGCAGTACTGTGGGGAAAAAAGAGGTTTTAGTAGAAGCAGACCCAGCGTAGACTGAAACTTGCCACGTAGCAGCTATTTCAGGCCTTTCTTGGGGAAAGCTTTCAGCAAGAATTCCCTGATAACATCACCGAGCACTGGGGCATTCCCAAGGCAGGGGTTTGTCGTAGTCAAAAGGGAAGGGTCAAATTTACTGACAAACATGGCAGAACCAACCTGATCAATACAGCCCTCTTGAGGCTGTGGATAAGCGTCAGGTTCAGTTACTGAATTTACTTTACCATAATCGGTGCAAAACCTTGGACTTTTGTCTGATTTTTCAACCAGCAAACAGGGTCCCCCAACTCGAGAATGAAGTTTCTGCGATTCCTTTGTCGAGCATGTATTTTCATTTATATGTCCATAACTTTATGTTCATCATCAGAAATGCCACAGAAACGCTGGCGAATGGGATGCACATCACCCACGTCAATGTCATGCTCTATAACATGAGTTCGACTCGGTGTTTCGCCAAACAAAGACGGATAACTGCAAATGAGAGCAGACTTTCAGCAGATAGATGACCGAGTAATGATGCCAAATTATTCAGTGCTTCTGTGTTTTTCAGTCTACCAAGCAACAAGCTTTTATCGGGTGCTCTAACGCAATCATCCTCTCCTGTAGATAGTTGACTCACCATTGCTGCCACTGCTGAGGGAGATTTAACGTCACAAGCATAATGCGGTTCAATGGAAACACGTATTTCTTTGGCTTTAGAGACATTTTAGCTAAATGTCTCTAAAGCACTATACTGTAACTGCAGTAGTCAAACTATATATGACATTAGTCTGGTCATTCTTAGACATTTTAATGCAGAAAAGTTGTTATAATGTTATTATTTCTTTAAAAAATATAATCATTTCATCGTAATATACATTTGTTAATAATGTTTGTTATGTTTTATGGTAAAGGCGATAAGGATCTTACAGGGAGAGGCATGTGACCATTTTATTTCTGAGAGTCAAAATGTTGTGTCCATTCAGTGCAACATACCCTGGAAGAGGTCTTTTTTCATTCAACCAAATATTTTTACAAGTCTCTTTTCATTTAAAAGCCCTGACCTACACTATAGACACCACCATATACAATATAAGTTTGTGATGACTGGAGACTAATACTGTAAATGTGGCTATGCATACAAATATACTGCAGACACAGTGTTGATATTTACAAAATTCTTCTAGTGCTGTGTGTTTCATACTCTACTCAACTAAAATACTGTATAACCAAAAAAAAGTAACTTATCCTCTTATTCATGATTAAAATCATGATTATTTCCTAACTGTATTAGGAAGTAAATAGTCAGCACTGGACATGTGTTAGTTGTACACATTGCTTGTGTGTTATTATAGGATCTTCCCAAGAGAAGGTCATGGACACCACATTGACAGCAACAAATATGTATCTGCCCATATTCATCTTACAACTGCAGTGTGTGCAGAATGGCAATAACAACATACACAGTCATACAGATACATATTAGGGTTTATAGATTGACACATCACATTTTTTTTGGGAGGGCATCACGTTGCATGTCATGTACTTCTCAAAAACAGCCAGTTATTAACAACATAGACAAAATGTGTACATAAATATGTCAGATGGATACATTCCTAGTGCAAGATCCGATTAATGAGTGAATCAAGAGAGTTTAGAATTAGAAAAATCATCTGTAAATATTTTCCCTGTAATGATCATCCTAAACGCTGATCGAAACCAGCTGTAAAAGAAACCATACACAAATGGATTGAACATTGAATTTGACCATCCAAGCCACTTAAATGACTGAAGTACATGAAGTGGTATTGTATAATTGCTCAAAGGATGAAAGCTGATGGACAGAAAGTAAGGCGTCCAACTCATGAGAAAAATTCCCATCACAATAGCAAGAGTTTTAGTCGCCTTTCTCTCCACTTTACTGACAGCTGCAGTAGATTTTGCCATGCTCTGGATGCTGCGTGCCTGTTTCTGTGCCACCATCAAAATCTTTAGGTAGATTGAAGACATCAAAATAGCTGGGAAGCCAAATGCAATAAAAACTGTAACAACTACTGTACTCTGTGTTTTCGGTTGAAATAAAACACATCTGTTTTTTTGTCCTTTGTCTGGGGCCTTTAATGTGAAAATAATTCCATTTAGAGTGGCAATAGTCCAGGACAACAGAATCATGATCCCAACAACACGGACATTTATTTTAATTCTGTATTTCAGAGGCTGACACACTGCGTAATATCTGTCAACAGAAATGAAGCACAAGCTCCAAATGGAGGAATTGCACAGTAACACATCTAAACTACCTCGTACCTTACAAAGTAAATCTTCAATATGCCAATATTTCACAAAGAGCACGACACTGAAAGGCAAAACTAAAAGTCCAACTAGCAGGTCAGCCACAGCCAGAGAGAGCATCAGGAAGTTTGTAGGAGTGTGGAGCTGTTTGAAGTAAACAATGGAGATGATTACAAGAAGGTTTCCAAACATTATGAGAACTGACAACGAGCCACCAAAAATAAATAATAGATATGAAATAGTCACTGCAGTTATGTCAGGCACATTTGCTGATTGATTAAAAACAACAACATCTGAAGACTCCATGCTTAAACGATCATTAATACCTAAATATCCTACCTTACATTAAGAAAATTGCACCTGCATGTGACATAAGAATGCAGCAGTACAAAGTATCTGTATGTTTCATGACATGCTCTTAAACCTGGTCTGTGAAAGGTGTCTCTAATGTCTCTGCTATTGAGGACTGTGTTATGTTCAAGCTCATTAACATATTCAATTCAAGAAAGGTGTGTTTAAAGTAGGTCAGATAGTAAACTTTAGTTTACTATCACAGTTTAATGTGCTGTTTTTCATTTTAAACTGTTCCTCTTGCTATGATCCATTCACTGGCCACATTATTAAGTATGTGTTCAACTGTTTGTCTGACTAAGGGGCAAATGTCATGGCAGCAACTCAATTCATTTAGGCATGTAAACATGGTCAAGGCAACCTGCTGAAGTGCCAACCAAGTACTAGAATGGAGAAGGTTGATTTAAGTCACCATTTTTCATAGTTGTTGGCGTCCAAAACTAAATATTTATTTATTTATTGATTGATTTGAATCAGGGACAATGCACATTCATGAACATTTCTGTAAACGTGCCAGTTTTAGCTGCAAAGCTAGTTTTCAACAGTAGTCCCTGGGCAAAGGTATGGAGATACCAATAAAAGACATATACTGTACATTAGTAAATAAAAAAGTAAAAGTTAGTACATTTCATAAATATCAACAGCACATGAGACAAAGTGTCACATTACATTCAACAAGTGTGACATACAGAGACATAAAAACAATCTTTATCATTATATTCTAATGAGTGCAATGTTGGTTAGATTTAAGCCAGATTTCAGCTGATTTTTAAAAGTGTTATATGTAGGAAGTTCCCTTATAGCGTGGGGGATACTGTTCCAAGTGTGACCGCCTCTAACAGAGAGAACAGATTGTACAAACACAGTCCTTCTATAGGGCACCTCACAGTCACCTCTGGACACTGACCTTGTAGCTGGGCCAACAGCAGACTTAAACTTTATATTTTCACTTAGTGTTGGAGGTGCGAGTCCATGAAGTATTTTATATATTGAACAAGCAAATTTGAAATATTTGAAATTCTCAAAACTCAAGAGATTATACGTTTCTAGAATAGGACAATGATGATATGAGATTGGTTTTCTCGCAAAGATTTTTATCGCCCTTTTATATAGTGATTCAGTTTGTTTGAGAGTGGTTTCACCAGTGAGTGTCCCGTGTGTAAAACAGTATTCTATGTGTGAGAACACCATGGCATGCAGAAACATCCTCGCTGCCTCTCGTGTCATGGATAATCTAATATGTCTGAAATTGTACAGACTGAATTTTATTGTTTTGGAGATTTTCTTGACGTGATTCTTGAATGTAAGGGTGGAGTCAAGAATCACTCCAAGGTACTTGAACTCCTGCACCAGTTTAAGCTCCTCATTTCCCAAAAAGACGTTTGAATTTGTACATTTGTTCATTTGTTTAGAGAATGTCATTACACTGTCTTTTGGGTGTTTAGGAGAAGGCACAGTTTTGGAAGCCAATCTTGAACTTGGACCATGGCAGATGTAAGGATGCGACCAGCTTCTTGTATATTTTTGCTGGTGCATATATTACTGCATCATCTGCATACATTTGTATATTAATGTTTGTGCATGCATCTGGAAGGTCATTGATATATAACAAAAAGAGAGCTGGTCCAAGTATGGAGCCTTGTGGAACTCCCATGGTACACTCTCTGAAAGGTGATTTGACACCGTTGACCATAACTGATTGCATTCTATTAGAGAGATATGACTTTATCCAGTTAATAGATTGCACGGAAAAGTTAAACTGGTTAATTTGGCTAATAAGATTTCTCCTTTTCGAGGAAGGCCTTAGTTTTTTCTAGGAATGCACTAAGTGCAGTTTCTGTTGAGTGGTGACGACAAAATCCAAACAGATGTGTTGGGATTTTCAAGGACAACCGTCTTTGAAGAGATTGTTTCAAATATGACAACATTTTCACAGCAGCAGTGCTGTGGGGAAAAAAGAGGTTTTATTAGAAGCAGACCCAGCAAAGACTGAAACTTGTGACAAAAAGTGACAAAAAGAATGACAATAACAGCAAACACATTAAAAGAGATAAATATTAGGTTTATAAAGGGACTGACCCATCACATAGTTAATGACAGAGACAACACCTCACATATTAGGCACTTGTCAAGAGGCTTTCTATACATTGTGTTGCAAAAACAGACAGTTACTACATAGCACAGATGGAATTTAAATAAATATATGAGCTGAATACAGAGATATGAGACATAATATTTTCATCCTTAGTGCCAGACCTGATCACTCAAATCAGTCAGTAAATCATATAATGAATCAAGAGAGTTTAGAATTAGAAACATCATCTGTAAATATTTTCCCTGTAATGATCATCTTAAAAGCTGATCGAAACCAGCTGTAAAAGAAAGCATAAATAAATGGATTGAACATTGAATTTGTCCATCCAAGCCACTTCAGTGACTGCATTACATAAACCTGTATTGGAGAATTGCTGAAAGGATAGAAGCTCATACAGAGAAAGAAGGGCATCCAACTCATGAGAAAAATCCCCACCACAATAGACAGAGTTTTAGTCGCCTTTTTCTCCATTTTACTGACAGTTGCAGTAGATTTTGCCATGCTCTGGATGCTGTGTGCCTGTTTCTGTGCCACCATCAAAATCTTTAGGTAGATTGCAAACATCAAAATAGTTGGGATGCCGTACGCAATAAAAACTCCCACAACTACAATATTCTGATTTTTTTTTTGAAATAAAGCACACCTGTTGATATTTTGTCCTTTATCAGGAGCCTGAAACGTGAAAATAATTCCATTTAGAGTGGCAAATGTCCAGGACACCATGATCATGATCAAAACAACACGCACAGTTATTCTAGTTCTGTATCTCAGAGGCTGACACACTGCGTAATATCTGTCAACAGAAATGAAGCACACGTTCCAAATGGAGGTATTGCACAGTATAACATCTAAGCTGCTCCGTACCATACACAGGAAATCATTGAGATGCCAATATGAGCTCATAATAATAATGATGCTGAAGGGCACAACTAAAAGTCCAACTAGCAGGTCAGCCACAGCCAGAGAGAGCATCAGGAAATTTGTAGGAGTGTGGAGCTGTTTGAAGTAAACAATGGAGATTATTACAAGCAAGTTTCCACACATTATGAGAACTGACAAAGAGCCACCAAAAATACAAAATAAATATGAAAGCTCCACTGCAGTAATGTCAGGAACATTTGCAGATTCATTTAAAAGAAGCTGTTCAGCAAAAACATCAAATGTTGCCATGCTTTAAAGATCACTAATATGTTAATAACGTACCTGACAAGACAAATAAATACAGAAGTGACATTATCATACACAGCAGTATAGTCTTTGCATGTGTGTTTCAAATCTCAAGCAGTGCCACAAGATTACAAGTATTTTTCAAGCACATTAGCATATCAAGGAAGTTGTTCTTGTATGTGATATCCAAGGATAATAATGGTTTTAGTCAGTCACCCATTAATTCAATAATCCGAGATTATATTTTCATTAAAATTGCTCCTCAAAGACAATATTTACGACCTCTTTGCCTTCAATCGAGGATAACTGATGAACATACATTTGTTGTGCCTCAGGTCATTCAAGATGCACTCAAATTGCTTCTTGGATAGAGACAGTGTCCTTTATGTCTCCAAAGAGGGAGGGAATGAGTGTAGAGAAATCTGCAAACATTCTGTATCGTTTCTGCTTTTTATCCACATTGGCCTGGCATTTTGTTTGATTTGATTCTTGCGTCAATCTTACGCTCATGACTCTTCCAGTGACGATACTCGCTGACCAATCAGTGGCCAGCAGTCTTTTGACTGTTGTATCAGCTGAATGTGCTTGGAACTTTGCCAGAGCAGGTACTAAAAAAAGCAGCCAGTACTATCCCTGATGGAAAAGTAAAAAAAGGGAGTTGAGTTGAGTCAAGTCGAGGTAGCAGGTTCTACAGTGGGGGCATTCCCTCGAACTCTCTCACGCTTCTTTTCATCACTGGTCTAAATTACAAAATTTCATGCTGTCAGAACAAGCCCTTGTTGCTGCCTGCTTTAATCACCTCAGAAATGAATGACATTTTATTCATTCATGCTTTTATATTTTTTTGAAATTATCTTCTTCTGTTCTATCAAATAATTAAATGTATAGTATGTAATTTCTGCTGCTAGGCGTCTCTCCCTCTCTCCCTCTCCCTCTCTCTCTCTCTCTCTCTCTCTCTCTATCAAGCAAAACAATAATAAGACTGAGTTTGATGACTTTGGCAAGCAGTATGGGATGGGATGATGAGCTTTAGCTTACTTCCTGATTAAGTGACTGATCCTCTGTGTCAAATAATGCTATCACTGCATTGATCTTGTAGCTGGTACCTGGTTAGTGTGTGTGTGTGTGTGTGTGTGTGTGAGTGTAGTGCTGTTAAGTAATGTAACATGTTTCTTGCGAGATCCAAGACTTTTGCAAGACCTCCTGATTCTGAGGACTCTCGGGCGATGGCCCTGATCTTGCAAGGCTGGTTTTCCACAAACAGACAGTTGGGAGAGTGGAGAGAGCCTTCCCCCTGCAACAAGCTACTATAATGACGCAGGCGCTGTTAAATTAGAAAATCCTGCAAAGTACAGCACTGGCTAATGTGCAGCTTCATACCAATGAGTCCTGACATTTTATACAGAGGGCAGTCTAAAGAGTTTAAAGCTTTTGTATTCATGGTGATTTTTTTTTAATGCCAAACTCTATGAAAATCATAGCAGGAGCTCCACAAAGAGTATGACATCATTAAAAGGCAACTGAACTAAATGACACGATCAGTTACCTTTAATGGAAACACATATTTCTTTGGCTTTAGAGACATTTTAGTTAACTGTCTCTAAAGCACTATACTGTAACTACAGTAGTCAAACTAAAAATGACATTAGTCTGGTCATTTTTAGACATTTTAACACAGAAAAGTTGTTATAATGTTGTTATTTCTTTAAGAAATTTGATTGTGAAATACATTTTTTAATAACGGTTGTTATGTTTTATGGTAAAGGCTATAAGGATCTTACAGGGAGAGGCATGTGACCATTTTATTTCTGAGAGTCAAAATGCTGTGTTTATTCAGTGCAACATACCCTGGAAGCAGCCTTTTTTCATTCAACCAAATATTTTTACAAGTCTCTTTTCATTTAAAAGCCCTGACTCAGTGCATAATACTTAATCAAAATAAATAGATATAATCTTAAATGTGTGGGTTTTGCTCATTGATAACTTTAGTGAATCTGGTTGACAGGTTGCTTTGATTAGACACCACCATATACAATATACGTTTGTGATGACTGAAGACTAAAACTGTAAATGTGGCTATGCACACAGATATACTGCAGACACAGTGTTGATGTTTACAAAATTCTTCTAGTGCTGTGTGTTTCATAGTCTACTCAACTAAAATACTGTATAACCAAAAAAAAGTAACTCATCCTCTTATTAATAATTAAAATCATGATTATTTCCTAACTGTATTAGGAAGTAAATAGTCAGCACTGGACATGTGTTAGTTGTACACATTGCTTGTGTGTTATTATAGGATCTTCCCAAGAGAAGGTCATGGACACCACATTGACAGCAACAAATATTTATCTGCCTATATTCATCTTACAACTACAGTGTGTGCAGAATGGCAATAACAACATACACAGTCGTACAGATACATATTAGGGTTTATAGATTGACACATCACCTTTTTTTTGGGAGGGCATCACGTTGCATGTCATGTACTTCTCAAAAACAGCCAGTTATTAACAACATAGACTATATATGTGAATAAATATGTCAGATGGATACATTCCTAGTGCAAGACCCGATTAATGACACATGAGTGAATCAAGAGAGTTTAGAATTAGAAAAATCATCTGTAAATATTTTCCCTGTAATGATCATCCTAAACGCTGATCGAAACCAGCTGTAAAAGAAAGCATACACAAATGGATTGAACAATGAATTTGACCATCCAAGCCACTTAAATGACTGAAGTACATGAAGTGGTATTGTATAATTGCTCAAAGGATGAAAGCTGATGGACAGAAAGTAAGGAGTCCAACTCATGAGAAAAATCCCCACCACAATAGCCAGAGTTTTAGTCGCCTTTCTCTCCACTTTACTGACAGCTGCAGTAGATTTTGCCATGCTCTGGATGCTGCGTGCCTGTTTCTGTGCCACCATCAAAATCTTTAGGTAGATTGCAAACATCAAAATAGCTGGGATGCCAAATGCAATAAAAACTGCAACAACTACTGTACTCTGTGTTTTCGGTTGAAACAAAACACATCTGTTGTTTTTTTGTCCTTTGTCTGGGGCCTTTAATGTGAAAATAATTCCATTTAGAGTGGCAATAGTCCAGGACACCAGAATCATGATCCCAACAACACGGACATTTATTTTAATTCTGTATCTCAGAGGCTGACACACTGCGTAATATCTGTCAACAGAAATGAAGCACAAGCTCCAAATGGAAGAATTGCACAGTAACACATCTAAACTTCCTCGTACCTTACAAAGTAAATCTTCAAGATGCCAATATTTCACAAAGAGCACGATACTGAAAGGCAAAACTAAAAGTCCAACAAGCAGGTCAGCCACAGCCAGAGAGAGCATCAGGTAGTTTGTAGGAGTGTGCAGCTGTTTGAAGTAAACAATAGAGATTATTACAAGAAGGTTTCCAAACAATATGAGAACTGACAAAGAGCCACCAAAAATACATAATAGATATGAAATAGTCACTGCAGTTATGTCAGGCACATTTGCTGATTGATTAAAAAGAAGCTGCTCTGCAACATCAGAAGACTCCATGCTTAAAAGATCACTAATACCTAAATATCCTACCTTACATTAAGAAAATTGCACCTGCATGTGACATAAGAATGCAGCAGTACAAAGTATCCGAATGTTTCATGACATGCTCTTAAACCTGGTCTGTGAAAGGTGTCTCTAATCTCTCTGCTAGTGAGGAGTGTCAGGATTATAAATTATGTTCAAGCTCATTAACATATTCAAGTCAAGAAAGGTGTGTTTAAAGTAGGTCAACATGCTGAATATTTAATATTTATATTTAGTAAACTTGAGTTTATTATCACAGTTTAATGTGCTGTTTTTTATTTTAAACTGTTCCTCTTGCTATGATCCATTCACTGGCCACATCATTAAGTATGTGAACAACTGTTTGTCTGACTAAGTGGCAAATGTCATGGCAGCAACTCAATTCATTTAGGCATGTAAACATGGTCAAGGCAACCTGCTGAAGTGCCAACCAAGTACTAGAATGGAGAAGATTGATTTAAGTAACCATTTTTCATAGTTGTTGGCGTCCAAAACTCAAGATCTGTCTTTGAAGAGAATGGTTCAAATATGACAACATTTTCACAGCAGCAGTACTGTGGGGAAAAAAGAGGTTTTATTAGAAGCAGACCCAGCGAAGACTGAAACTTGACGCCACGTAGCAGCTACTTCAGGCCTTTCTTGGGGAAAGCTTTCAGCAAGAATTCCCTGATAACATCGCCGAGCACTGGGGCATTCCCAAGGCAGAGGCTTGTCTGAGTCAAAAGGGAAGGGTCAAATTTACTGACAAACATGGCAGAACCAACCTGATCAATACAGTCCTCAACTTGAGGCTGTGGATAAGCGTCAGGTTCAGTTACTGAATTTACATTACCACAATCGATGTCATGCTCTATAACATGAGTTCGACTAGGTGTATCGCCAAACAAAGATGGATAACTGCAAATGAGCGCAGACTTTCAGCAGATAGATGACTGAGTAATGATGCCAAATTATTCAGTGCTTCTGTGTGTCTACCACGCAACAAGCTTTTATCGGGTGCTCTAACGCCATCATCCTCTCCTGTAGAGAGTTGACTCACCTTTGCTGCCACTGCTGAGGGAGATTTCAAGTCACAAGCATAATACGGTTTGAGCAGATTGACATAACAGAGATGACTTTTTACGACTTGGCGTGGACAGAAGATCATTTTGGTCAGCACAGTAAAAGGACCAGAAAAACGTGCTTGGAATGGCGAGTTTATCAAAGGCAACAAAGCAAGAACCTGATCTCCAGGACAAAACACAAGACGCTCTGCTTTTTGATCATAAAGACATTTAATTTTTTCTTTAGAAGATGACAGCTGTTTTTTTTGCCATCTTTCCCGCTGAGTACAAATGGTGCGGAAACCCATTCACATACTCAACAAGATTACTCGGGGGTTCCCACGGAACGACAGCATTGTGTTAAGCTTTGATTTATTTAGCTTAATTGATTCAATCATTTGATTTAATAAATTACTACTTTTTAGTCACTTAAAGGAACGCTCTGTGTCTTTTGTGCATGTATACTGTGACAAACAGGGGTTGAGAGAGCCAGTGCATAAATTCATTCCTTCAATACTGTTGGGATATTGGGATATCTTATAGATATTATAGTCAATTACAGTGATTGTGCAATAGTTTTAAAGGCATATATTGATGGTCTTTTCCCCTGTTGTTATTATAATAATAATAATAATTATTATTATTATTATTATAAAATGATTGCCATTAACTGTTGTCCCCCAACATAATGGAGACATGCAGTGAGTCTGCAAGCTGTCTTTTTCCCCCTTCATTAATGCTGGCCGAATTTGACTTTCAAGATAAAAAAATAATTTTGGCTTGATATGAGTCTTTTTATCTTATAATGCACATCTTAAAAATTGTTTAATTAAGAAAAACAAATATATTTGTTACCACCCGCTGCCTGCCCATGTTTAGTTCAATATCAGTGGCCAGACTGTGAATTTATGTATTTTTTTCCACTTGTTACACAGCCTTTTTTCAGGTACCCAACCTGTTACAGGACACTGTGTGGAGGAATAAGACATGTGTGTATGTGTGGCAATACATAAAATAATGACACAGTATTAACATTTGTAAAACTCTTATACTCATTGTGCTTCATAAGTCTTAACTCATTTGTTCTGCTCATGAGGTTAAGCTAAATGTACACTAAAATACTTTTGCTTAACAAGGTTACCTTATATTTCCTTACATGGATATGGTATAACCTGCCAAGATAAGTCTTGAAATGAGTTTGAAGCATTGCTTGTGTGTTATTTTAGGACATTCTTGAGACAAGTTCATGGACAACTACTATTAGTAACAGTGACAGCAACAAAATTTAAAACTACCTGTATTCACTTTCAAAATGCAGTGTGTGCAGAATGGCAATAACAGCATACACAACAAAAGAGATAAATATTAGGTTTTATATAGGCACTGATGCATCAAATAGTTGAAGGCAGATATTACATAATATGCACTTGCCAAGATGTTTTCTATGCACTGCATTGCAAAAGCAAAAACATATATGAGATTAATAAAGAGATGTGAGATATAATGCCAGCTCTGATTACTCACGTCAGTGAATCAAGAGAGTTTAGAATTAGAACAATCATCTGTAAATATTTTCCCTTTAATAATCATCTTAATAGCTGATCGAAACCAGCTGTAAAAGAAAGCATAAACAAACGGATTTAACAATGAATTTGTGTATCCAAGCCACTTAAAGGACTGAAGTACATGAAATGGTATTGTATAATTGCTCAGAGGATGAAAGCTGATGCACAGAAAGTAAGGCGTCCAACTTGTGAGAAAAACCCCCACCACAATAGCCAGAGTTTTAGTCGCCTTTCTCTCTACTTTACTGACAGTTTCACCAGATTTTGCCATGCTCAGGATGCTGCGTGCCTGTTTGTGTGCCACTGTCAAAATCTTTAGATAGATTGCAACCATCACGACAGCTGGGATGCCAAACCCAACAGCAACTCCAACAACTATTGTACTCTGTGTTTTAACTTGAATTGAACCACACGTGCTGCTTTTCTGTCCTTTGTCTGGGGCCTTTAATGTGAAAATAAGTCCATTTAGAATGGCAATAGTCCAGGACACCATGATCATGATCCAAATGACACGGACAGTTATTTTAGTTCTGTATCTCAAAGGCTGACACACTGCGTAATATCTGTCAACAGAAATGAAGCACAGGTTCCAAATGGAAGCATCACACAGTAACACATCTAAACTGCCTCGTATTTTGCAAAGTAAACCATTCAGATGCTGATATGAGTTGACAAAGAGCACGATACTGAAAGGCAAAATAAAAAGTCCAACTAGCAGGTCAGCCACAGCCAGAGAGAGCATCAGGAGGTTTGTAGGAGTGTGGAGCTGTTTGAAGTAAGCAATAGAGGTTATTACAAGAAGATTTCCACACATTATGAGAACTGACAAAGAGCCACCAAAAATACATAATAGATATGAAATAGTCACTGTAGTTATGTCAGGCACATTTAGTGATTCATTAAAAAGAGGCTGCTCTGCAACAACAACATCTGAATAATCCATGCTTAAATATCATTGATATTTCATAACCTGCCTAATATCAAGAAAAATACACATACAGTATAATGGACATAAGCATGCAGCAATTTAAAGACTGTATGTTTCATGCCATGCTCTTAATCCTGGTTTGAGCATCTGCCATGAAAGATGCCGCTTCTCTCTCTGCTGGTGAGCAGAATGTCAGGTTTATAAATGATGTTTAAGCACATTTGCATATTCACGTCAAGAAGGGTGTCTTTAAAGTAGGTCAATATGATGAATATTTAGTATTTAGTTATAGTTGTAATCATAGACTTTAGGCCATAAACCCCATCACTCTGTGTTAAGTAAAAGGATTCTGGCCCAAAATAAAAACTGTACAGAACACGTGATTTACCGCCACCCCCCACCCCCAAATGTGCTGTCTTTCATTATAAACAGTTCATTTTGTACTGGCAAGGTTATTATAGTTAACGAAAACTAAGTAAACAACGAAAAATAAAATAAAAAAAACATTTTCATTAACTGAAATAAAAATAAAAAAGGCACCACAGCATGCACCGCACCACCCTTTTTCTTGCCATGATGTTAGTTTTAATGTTGTTTTATTCCGCAGGATGTCTGGATTATTCCAGATTGGGGTACATTTACGTGGGATATGTGAGGACCCAGTGTCAAGAGGCTTTCTATACATTGTGTTGCAAAAACAGACAGTTACTGCATAGCACAGATGGAATTTGTATAAATACATGAGATGAATACAGTGATATGAGACATAATGTATTCATCCTTAGTGCCAGACCTGATAACTCAAATCAGTCAGTCAACCATATAATGATCAATCAAGAGAGTTTAGAATAAGAAAAATCTTTTCCCTGTAATCATCTTAAAAGCTGATCGAAACCAGCTGTAAAAGAAAGCATGAGGCTCATCAAATAATTAAATGTACATTATGTCATTTCTGCTGCTAGGCGTCTCTCTCTCCCCCTCTCTCTCTCTCTCTGCCAATCAAAACAATAATAAAAGACTGAGTTTGATGACTTTGGCAAGCAGTATGATATGGGATGATGAGCTTTAGCTTACTTCCTGATTAAGTGACTGATCCTCTGTGTCATTTTCTGTAAGTGACTTTTCACACTAGCTTTTTTGAAGCTCTGTAAATCTGGTCACTTTTTCCCCTTTTTAAGTAATGTAACATGTTTCTTGCAAGATCCGAGACTTTTTAACGCCAAACTCTATGAAAATCATAGCAGGAGCTCCACAAAGAGTATGACATCATTATAAGGTAACTGAACTGAATGACACAATCAGTAACCTTCAATAGGAACACGTATTTCTTTGGCTTTAGAGACATTTTAGCTAAATGTCTCTAAAGTTCTATACTGTAACTACAGTAGTCAAACTAAATATGACATTAGTCTGGTCATTCTTAGACATTTTAACGCAGAAAGGTTGTTATAATGTTATTATTTCTTTAAGAAATATATCATTTGATCGTGAAATACATTTGTTAATAATGTTTGTTATGTGTTATGGTAAAGGTTATAAGGATCTTACAGGGAGAGGCATGTGACCATTTTATTTCTGGGAGTCAATATGCTGTGTCCTTTCAGTGCAACATACCCTGGAAGCAATTTTTTTTCATTAAACCAAATATTTTTACATGTCTCTTTTAATTTGAATGCCTTGCCACTGCATTTTATTTAATCAAAATAAATCAATAAAATCTTAAATGTGTGGGGTTTTTTTGCTCATTGAGAACGTTAGTGAATCCGGTTGACAGGTTGCTTTGATTAGACACCTCTTATTCATAATTAAAATCATGATTATTTCCTAACTGTATTAGAAATTAAATAGTCAGCACTGAAAATTTGTTATACACATAGCTTGTGTGTTATTATGACCTGAAACCAGCTGTAAAATAAGGCATACATAAATGGATTGAACAATGAATTTGACCGTCCAAGCCACTTAAATGACTGAATTACATGAAGTGGTATTGTATAATTGCTCAAAGGATGAAAGCTGCCTTACTCTCCACTTTACTGACAGCTGCAGTAGATTTTGCCATGCTCAGGATGCTGCGTGCCTGTTTCTGTGCTACCATCAAAATCTTAAGGTCGATTGCAAACATCAAAATAGCTGGAATGCCAAATACAACAAAGACTCCAACAACTACGGAACTCTGTGTTTTCGGTTGAAACAAAACACATCTGTTGTTTTTTTGTCCTATGTCCGGGGCCTTTAATGTGAAAATAATTCCATTTATAGTGGCAATAGTCCAGGACACCAGAATCATGATCCCAACGACACGGACATTTACAGGTAAATGGACTGTATGGAAATGATAGTACTCTTCCATTCAAATACAACAATGGACAAGAGCATGCTAACAAAAGGCTGAGCACCAGAAGGGCTGTGTAACTGATATCAGTCCTCCCTGGAATTCTCTTCGGGCAAAGGCCAAAAATAAATCTATTCCCTGTGATATGGGAGGACATGTAACAGGCAGGACCCTGGCCTGCATTATCAACCTCATCCTCAGAGAAAGGCACATGTTACGATGCAATGGCGATCTTTCCGGGTTGTACCCTGCATTTTGCCCTGTGTCAGCTGGGATGGGCTCCAGCTCCTCTGCGACCATCATGTGTAAGATAAAGCGGTTATCCTAGACCCTCTGCAGGGTACAATTACAATTACAATACAAACAGTGAGATACAATTAATGCAAAAAGAAGTGCAACATAAAATGAAGGGCCATACGATGGCACCTTTAATATTTAATGTTCACACCACATCTAGTAGAAGGACCCAGACAGAAAATCAAGAAAGACTGCCTTTTATTATCTAAAGCCCAGCTACACATTAATCACAAGACTCAGCAAAACAAGAAAAAACAAATGTCTACATTATTTCAGTGATTCAAGTTCTCAAAAATGAATAAACTCAACTTTTTTTCAGATAATATAGATAATAAATAATAATATATATGTTCTGAATATCGCCCGATGTAGCTGAGATTGGCACAGCACCCCCCGCGACCCTCTGGTTGAGGATAAAGCGGTAGATGATGACTGACTGATGTTCTGAATATTGCCAAACAGTGGTTCACAAGTTGCTTTGATGAGAAATCAGCATATGCCAAATCAGGTTGTGATAACTTAAGAGTGAAGACACATACATATTTGTGGTTATGCATAAAATAGTGAACTGCAGACACAGTATTAACATTTATGAAATCTTCTAGTGCATTTGAAACTGCTTCATGAGGGCAATATGCACTAATGTACTTTTACTTTAGATAAAGAACACTTCAGTAATTTCAAGCATTACTTGTATGTTTCTCTATGACCTTCTTGAGTGTGTGTATAATGGGAATAATGGCATAAACAGTAAAATAGATAAATATTAAGTTTATAGACTCATTGACCCATCAGACTGTTGAAGACAGAGGCATCACTTTACGATGTTAATTTTCTATACACTGCTTTGCAAAAACAGGCATAGCACAGACAAACTTATAGATGAATATAATAGATGAATATAGAAATGTGACCAGATTAGTTACAAGTCAATCAATCAAATAATGAATCAAAAGAGTTTAGAATTGGAAAAATCATCTGTGAATATTTTCCCTGTCATGATCATCCTAAAAGCTGATCGAAACCAGCTGTAAAAAAAAGCATAAACAAACGGATTTAACATTGAGTTAGACCATCCAAGCCACTTAAATGACTGAAGTACATTAACTGGTATTGTATAATTGCTCAAAGGATGAAAGCTGATGGACAGAAAGTAAGGAGTCCAACTCGTGAGAAAAACCCCAACCACAATAGCCAGAGTTTTAGTCGCCTTTCTCTCCATTTTACTGACAGTTGCACCAGATGTTGCATTGTTCCGGATGCTGCGTGCCTGTTTCTGTGCTACTGTCAAAATCTTGAGGTAGATTGAAGATATAATAACAGCTGGGATGCCAAAACCAAAAACAACTGCCACAACTATTGTCTTCTGTGTTTGAACTTGAATTGAAGCACATTTGTTGTTTTTGTGTCCTTTTTCTGGAGCCTTTACTGAGAGAATAATTCCATTTAGAGTGCCAATGGTCCAGCACACCATGATCATGATCCAAACGACATGGACATTTATTTTAGTTCTGTATCTCAGAGGCTGACACACTGCGTAATATCTGTCAACAGAAATGCAGCACAAATTCCAAATGGAAGAAATGCACAGTAACACATCTAAACTGCCTCGCACTTTACAAAGTAAATCTTCAAGATGCCAATATGAGCTCACAAAAAGCACAACACTGAACGGCACAACTAAAAGTCCAACTAGCATGTCAGCCACAGCCAGAGAGAGCATCAGGAAGTTTGTAGGAGTGTGGAGCTGTCTGAAGTAAACAATAGACATTATTACAAGTAGGTTTCCAAACGTTATGAGAACTGACAAAGAGCCACCAAAAATACAAAAAAGATATGAAATAGTCACTGCAGTTATGTCAGGCACATTTGCTGATTGATTAAAAAGAAACTGCTGAGAAACATCTGAAGACTCCATGCTTAAATAATCATTTATCAGTATAAAAACTGCCTAACATTAAGACAAAAACAGAAATAAGTGACATCATCATACAACAGTGTTAAGTTTCTGCATTTGTCCTGCCTTGCTCTTAATCCTGGTTTGCACATCTGTTGTGAAACAGAAGGTCAGAATTATAAATAATGTTCAAGCTAATTAGCATATTGAAGTCAAGAAAGGTGTGTTTAAAGTAGGTCATTATGCTGAATATTAAGTGTTTAGTAATAGTCATAGACTTAAGGTCAGAAAACCCACCAATCTGTGTTAAATCAAGGGATTTGGGCTCAAAAGGGCCTGAACTACTGTCTTTCAATAGCTCCTTTTACTATGATATACTGGCCGCTTTGTTAGGTATAGTCGTTTTTGTCAGGCTTCCTTTTTCTTACGAACGATAGGTGATGAGTTGATGGTGTAAACAACCCCTCTGACACAGGACTTGTACCGAACAAAGGGATTTTATTTGGTTACAAGTCAGGCATCAGACCAAGCTCTGCAGCAGCTCCGTAGAATGTGTTCCTGCCGAATCGCCGAACAATTCTGGCCCCTGTGAGCTGGACCACACTTTTTAAAGGTTATCTCTAACATCCTCTTCCTAAACACATGATCGTAAATATTAGAGAAACAAGAACAGGTTTGACATCGGGACCACTTAGTTCCAATATAAGAAGTATCTGTGTTTCTTCAACAAGCCTTATCCAGCACTGGCCGAGGACTGGCCCATAAATGTGTCGTAAAACTGTCCTAGGTAATGCTCGTGACCCCAATGAGGAGTTTCCTGCTTACTTTTCAATGCAATGGAATGCACATGTTAATAATCCAGCTGAGTCTGATACTACACATACATCTACTGTTCAATGTAAACAGTAGAGAAAATTAGACTAAATTCTGACTTATTTGAACAATGTAAAGGCGGAAGCAGGATGGATTCCAGGAGCAAATTTGCAACAGTAATTTAAATAACCACTTACAACCAGGGAAGATCATCTCTGACCACACAACATGTTGGCCATTGGAAATGATGAGCTACAACAACATAGGACCACATTCCTTCCACTGGAACTTGCCAGACTCTGCCAGGTTCCAGGTTCTCCAATGGGGACATTCCAAATTCTGCCGTCCTTATAAAATATAAAACCATTGGATATTGTTAGTGTTTCAACACTTTCTGACTGTTTGACTTTATTCTCAAATCAGCCTAAGGGTTTATGTCTGGCTTTGTGGCAATATCTAATTTTACCTCTGATTATTATCCACAGAATCAAAAACGAGTGTCGTTGTATACTCAAGTTGCCATGACATTGTTGTCACCTCTTTATGACATTTTGTAGCATAACACACATGGAGACCAAACCCTGGTCCTAACAAGGAAGAACCTCATTTATGAGGAACTAGCAAAGTGTAGGTTTAAGATTTCAATGTGGTTAGGTTAAAGTCAGGATTAGGCATTAACTGGTAAGCTGCTTTACACTACAATTTTACCATTCACTCACACTTTCATAGAGCGCATCTATGCGCAGCCCATTTTCTATCAATCATCTTTCATACCCATTCACCCGCTGCCTGCCCAGCCATCAGGAGTATTGTGGGGAGACAAGGACAGGGAGGGCCAGATGTATATCCTGGCCAGACAACTTTTGTCTTGTCTCCAGATGTTTACAGAGCTCCAATTATGTCACTTTAGGATCAATTTAAAGTGTTGAAGGACAGAGTTGAACAGCTACATTTAACATTGGAGCACCTACAGCAGGCAGCTAAAGTTATTGGGGGCACACCGCACAGTTTGGAGACAGAGCACAGTAATAACAGCATGGAAGAAGGCCAACACTGCACTCAGATTCTCAAAGCTGGAAAATGCGATCACCCAGCCAAAGTCAAACAAGCAGAGCCAGCTGTTTTCACTGTGGGGAAACAGGGCACATCATGAGAGAGTGTTCAAAGGTCACCTTGCCCAACACGCCACAGAGATGTTCCCACATGTAGTAAGCCCAGAGATCTAGAGAGATCTACTGACAAAGAGGACCCACTGCCCACCCCACGGCTGGGCCACACAACAAAAAGAGGCCCCAGATTGTATTGAGATAAAAGTGAATGGCCTGCCTGTCAAAGCAATTGTTGATACTGGTGCATAAGCCACAGTAATATCTGAAGTAGTCTATAACATGCTCCCAGTAGAGATATGAAAACCTCTCAGCAAGATCTATTTGTGGAATGTGGGAGTAGGAAGCAAAATGTCTGTTTCAGGCAACATTAAGTTGTTCCTGGAAATCAGAAGTCAGCAACATCCATAACTCTTTTCTTCTGGGGCTAGATGCAAAGCAAGCTGCTGATGTGAGTGTTGTTGCTGGTTGCCAAGTGTATGTTGAAATTTACCCATGTCAATGGAGGCAAAGGCAGGACTATACTGTGGCATATGTAGCCACATACATATTTGTGGCTATGCATAAAATAGAGAACTGCAGACACAGTATTAACATTTATAAAGTATTCTAGTGCATTTGAAACCCCTTCATAAGGGCAATATGCAATAATATACTTTTACTTTAGATAAGAAAGGCTAGAAGGGATAATATACTGAATTAAAGTCAATCACCATTTTTGTAAATAGCCTATATTAATAATTAATATCAGGATTAATTCCTAAATGCATTAGAAACAAAATAGTTAAGGAACAGGTTTAAATAACTGTGACAAAATGAAGATTGTTCGTACATTCAGTAATTTCTTGCATTACTTGTGTGTTCCTCTAGGACTTTCTTGAGTGTGTGTAAAATGGGAATAATGGCAGACACAAATATTAAATTCATAGAATTACTGACCCATCAGATTGTTGAAGACAGATGCATCACTTTATCATTTTCTATACACCGCATTGCAAAAACAGACCGTTATTGCATAGCACAGACAAACTTTGTACATGAATATTATAGATGAATACAGAAATATGTAGGCATAATAAATAATAATAAATATAATAAAGTAAATTAATCAAATAACAAATCAAAAGAGTTTAGAATTAGAAAAATCATCTGTAAATATTTTCCCTGTAATGATCATCCTAAAAGCTGATCGAAACCAGCTGTAAAAGAAAGCATAAATAAATGGATTAAACATTGAATTTGACCATCCAAGCCACTTAAATGTTTGAAGCACATTAACTGGTATTGTATAATTGCTCAAAGGATAAAAGCTGATGCAAAAAATGTAAGGAGTCCAACTCATGAGAAAACTCCCCACCACAATAGCCAGAGTTTTAGTCGCCTTTCTCTCCATTTTACTGACATTTGCACCAGATTTATCCATGTTTAGGATGCTGCGTGCCTGTTTATGTGCTACCATCAAAATCTTTAGGTAGATTGAAGATATTGTTACAGCTGGGAGGCCAAATCCAAAAACAGCAGCCACAACTATTGTATTCTGTGTTTCAACTTCAATCGAAGCACATTTGTTGTTTTTGTGTCCTTTTTCTGGAGCCTTTAATGAGAGAATAATTCCATTTAGAGTGGCGGCACTCCAGGACACCATGATCATTATCCAAACAACACGGACATTTATTTTAGTTCTGTATCTCAGAGGCTGACACACTGCATAATATCTGTCAACAGAAATGCACCACACGTTCCAAATGGAAGAATTGCACAGTAACACATCTAAACTGCCTCGCACTTTACAAAGTAAATCTTCAAGACGCCAATATGAGCTCACAAAAAGCACAACACTGAAAGGCATAACTAAAAGTCCAACTAGCAGGTCAGCCACAGCCAGAGAGAGCATCAGGAAGTTTGTAGGAGTGTGGAGCTGTTTGAAGTAAACAATAGAGGTTATTACAAGTAGGTTTCCAAACGTTATGAGAACTGACAAAGAGCCAGCAAAAATACAAAAAAGATATGAAATAGTCACTGCAGTTATGTCAGGCACATTTGCTGATTGATTAAAAAGAAACTGCTCTGCAACATCTGAAGACTCCATGCTTAAATGATCATTTATCAGTATAAAAAGTGCCTAACATTAAGACAAAGACAGATCATGCATCATCATACAACAGTGTTAAGTCTCTGTTTCCTGCCTTGCTCTTCATCCTGGTTTGAACATATGTCATGAAACATGTCTCTAATCTCTCTGCTGGTGAGGAGAAGGTGAGAATTATAAATAATGTTCTGGCTAATTAGCATATTCAAGTCAAGAAAGGTGTGTGTAAAGTAGGTCATTATACTGAATATTTAGTGTTTAGTAATAGTCATAGACTTAAGTTTAGAAAACCCACCAATCTGTGTTAAATGAAGGGATTTGGGCTCTAAAGGGGCCTGAACTACTGTTTTTCATTTTAAACAGCTCCTTTTACTATGATATACTGGCCGCTTTATTAGGTATATCTGTTCAAGTGTTTGTCTGTCTAACCAGCCAACCTCACGGCAGCGACTCAATTCATTTAGGCATGTAAATATGGTAGAGACGACCTCCTGATGTTCCAACCTAGCATCAGAATTTCTTAGACGGTTGATATAGTGACTTATTGTGCATGTTTGTTGGTGCCATAGAAGCAGGTGTTTGACCAGAGAATGGTCAAAACAAGACAATATTTTCACTCAGCAGCAGTACTCTAGACAAAAAGATCTTGTTGATCCCAGATGTTAGAGGAAAATAGCGCAGACTTATTTGAACAATGTAAAGGCAGGAGCAGTATGGATTCCAGGAGCAAACTTACAACAGTATTTTAAATAACCACTTACAACCAAGGAAGACCATCTCTGACCACACAACATGTTGAGCATTGCAAATAATGAGCTACAAAAGCACAGGACCACATTCCTTCCACTGGAACTTGCCAGATTCTGCCAGGTTCCAGGTTCTCCAATGGGGACATTCCATCAACCTCTGTCATCCAGCTTTTGGTCACATGCTGGCCTTCAATTGCAGGGTTTGTTGTGGCCATCAATGTCCTGTGACACCCAAACCTTTGTATCCAAATTTTTCCATCTGTAGCTGCTAGTTTGCCGCACCACTTTCCAATCCTAGTCATTCACCGTCAACATATTCAACCATTGGATATTGTTAGTGTTTCGCTAGCTTTACTACAGTCCCTTACTTTCACTGAGTAAATGTATTCATCAAATAAATTAGTGGATGTGCCAGAACTTTCTCCATCTCAATGCAGAGAGGACAGAAGTGATTGTTTTTTGCCCCAAAATGAAAGGTCAAAGGTCAGTGCTCACCTTTACTTCATGTCAAATCAAGCCAGAAATCTTGGTGTAATTATTGACTCAGACATGAAGTTTAACAACCAACTATCACTAAGTCTGCCTATTACCACCTGAAGAACATTGCAAGGATCAAGGGTTTTCTGTCCAAACGAGACACAGAAAAACTTGTTCATGCTTTCATTTTTAGCTGACTAAATCATTGTACTGGTGTCTTGACTGGTCTTAACAAAAAAATCAATCAGGCAGCTGCAGCTAGTCCAGAATACTGCTGCCAGAGTCCTGACTAATACCAGGAAACTGGACCACATCACACCCGTCCTCAGATCACTACACTGGCTTCCTTCAAATCAAAGGATAGATTTCAAAATCTTACTCTTGGTCTCCAAAGCACTGAATGGTCTTGAACCAAAATACATCCTAGACTATTTAGTTCCCTATGAAGCATCCAGAGCCCTAAGATGATCAGGAACAGGTTGACTGTGTGTTTCCCAGATGCAGAACCAAACAGGGTGTAGCAGCATTCAATTATCCTGCTCCTCACCTGTGGAACAAAGTTCCTGAACACCTGATGTCTGCTTAGACTGTCAGCACATTTAAATCAGGCCTGAAAACATGACTGTTTGCTGAAATTCTCAAGTAATCATTTTAGTGCATTGTTAAGACAATTTTTATTGGCAAATCACACTTTTATCTCTTATAATTTTAATGTTGATTTTTATGTAATTTCACTGTCTTGATCTTATTATGATTAATGTAATTTTAGTGTCTCCAGTTATTCAAGTTAGACAACTTTTATCCAAAGCGACTTACAAGGGAATTGAGTACACAGGGTAACGGTCCTAACCACTTTAGAGGGTCTGGGACCCTCTGCAGGGTCACCATGTTGTGGGTGAGATAACATTTGTGCATAAAGAAGTGCAACATGAAATGAAGGGCCATATGATGGCACCTTTAATATTTAATGTTCACTCTGCATCTAAGGACCCAGAAAGAAAATTAGGAAGGACTGCCTTTTATTATCTAAAGCCAGCCACACTTTAATCACAATCTTTCAAAGTCAACATTATTTCAGTGATTCATCAAGTTCTCAAAAATGAATAAACTTAACTTTTATTTTTATAATATATCAAGATAATATGGATAATAAATAATAATATAGATGTTCTGATTATTGCCAAATAGCAGTTCACAAGTTTATTTGATGAGAAATCGGCATTTGCCAGGTAAGATTGTGATGACGTAAGAGTGAGGACACATACATATTTGTGGCTATGCATAACTTGGGGAACTGCAGACACAGTATTAACATTTATAAAATATTCTAGTGCATTTGAAACTGCTTCATGAGGGCAATATGCACTAATATACTTTTACTTTAGATAAGGAAGGCTAGAAGGGATAATATACTGAATAAAAGTCAATCCCCATTTTTGTAAATAGCCTATATTAATAATTAATATCATGATTACTTCCTAAATGCATTAGAAACATATAGTCAAGGAACAGGTTTAAATAACTATGACAAAATGAAGATTGTTCATACATTCAGTAATTTCTTCAGTAATTTCTTGCATTACTTGTGTGTTCCTCTAGGACTTTCTTGAGTGTGTGTAAAATGGGAATAATGGCAGACACAAATATTAAGTTTGTAGAATTACTGACCCATCAGATTGTTGAAGACAGATGCATCACTTTATCATTTTCTATACACTGCATTACAAAAACAGACGGTTATTGCATAGCACAGACAAACTTTGTACATGAATATCATAGATGAATACAGAAATATGTAGGCATAATAAATAATAATGAATATAATAGAGTAAGTCAATGAATCAAATAACGAATCAAAAGAGTTTAGAATTAGAAAAATCATCTGTAAATATTTTCCCTGTAATGATCATCCTAAAAGCTGATCGAAACCAGCTGTAAAAGAAAGCATAAATAAATGGATTAAACATTGAATTTGACCATCCAAGCCACTTAAATGTTTGAAGCACATTAATTGGTATTGTATAATTGCTCAAAGGATAAAAGCTGATGCAAAAAAAGTAAGGACTCCAACTCATGAGAAAACTTCCTACCACAATAGCCAGAGTTTTAGTCGCCTTTCTCTCCATTTTACTGACATTTGCACCAGATTTATCCATGTTTAGGATGCTGCGTGCCTGTTTATGTGCTACCATCAAAATCTTTAGGTAGATAGAAGACATTGTTACAGCTGGGAGGCCAAATGCAAAAACAGCAGCCACAACTATTGTATTCTGTGTTTGAACTTGAATTGAAGCACATTTGTTGTTTTTGTGTCCTTTTTCTGGAGCCTTTAATGAGAGAATAATTCCATTTAGAGTGCCAATAGTCCAGCACACCATGATCATGATCCAAACGACACGGACATTTATTTTAGTTCTGTATCTCAGAGGCTGACACACTGCGTAATATCTGTCAACAGAAATGCACCACACGTTCCAAATGGAAGAATTGCACATTAACACATCTAAACTGCCTCGCACTTTACAAAGTAAATCTTCAAGACGCCAATATGAGCTCACAAAAAGCACAACACTGAAAGGCATAACTAAAAGTCCAACGAGCAGGTCAGCCACAGCCAGAGAGAGCATCAGGAAGTTTGTAGGAGTGTGGAGCTGTTTGAAGTAAGCAATAGACATTATTACAAGTAGGTTTCCAAACGTTATGAGAACTGACAAAGAGCCAGCAAAAATACAAAAAAGATATGAAATAGTCACTGCAGTTATGTCAGGCACATTTGCTGATTGATTGAAAAGAAACTGCTCTGCAACATCTGAAGACTCCATGCTTAAATTATCATTTATCAGTATAAAAAGTGACTAACATACAACAGTGTTAAGTCTCTGTTTCCTGCTTTCCTCTTAATCCTAGTTTGAACATATGTCATGAAACATGTCTCCATTCTCCCTGCTGGTGAGGAGAAGGTGAGAATTATAAATAATGTTCAAGCTAATTAGCATATTCAAGTCAAGAAAGGTGTGTGTAAAGTAGGTCATTATACTGAATATTTAGTGTTTAGTAATAGTCATAGACTATTATGACTTAAAGTCAGAAAACCCACCAATCTGTGTTAAATCAAGGTATTTGGGCTCTAAAGGGGCCTGAACTACTGTCTTTCATTTTAAACAGCTCCTTTTACTATGATATACTGGCCGCTTTATTAGGTATATCTGTTCAAGTGTTTGTCTGTCTAACCAGCCAACCTCACGGCAGCAACTCAATTCATTTAGGCATGTTAATATGGTTGTGACGACCTCCTGATGTTCCAACCAAGCATCAGAATTTCTTAGACGGTTGATATAGTGACTTATTTTGCATGTTTGTTGGTGCCATAGAAGCAGGTGTTTGACCAGAGAATGGTCAAAACAAGACAACATTTTCACTCAGCAGCAGTACTCTGGGCAAAAAGATCCCAGATGTTAGAGAAAATTAGACTAAATTCTGACTTATTTGAACAATGTAAAGGCGGGAGCAGTATGGATTCCAGGAGCAAACTCACAACAGTAATTTAAATAACCACTTACAACCAGGGAAAACCATCTCTGACCACACAACATATTGAGCATTGGAAATGATGAGCTACAACAACATAGGACCACATTCCTTCCACTGGAACTTGCCAGACTCAGACCCAAGTTCCACGTTCTCCAATTGGGACATTCCATCAAATTCTGTCCTTATAAAATATAAAACCATTGGATATTGTTTGTGTTTCGCCACTTTCTGACTTTTTGACTTTTTTTTCAAATCAGCATAAGGGTTTATGCCTGGCTTTAATATCTAATTTTACCTCTGATTATTATCCACAGAATCAAAAGCTAGTGTTGTTGTATACTAAGGTTGCCATGATGTTGTTGTCACCTCTTTATAACATTTTGTAGCATAACACACATGGAGACCAAACCCTGGTTTTAATGAGGAAGAACCTAATTTATGAGGAACTGTAGTTTTAAGTGTAGGTTTAAGATTTCAATGTGGTTAGGTTAAAGTCAGGATTAGGCATTGACTGGTTAGGGTTAAGGTTTGGGATAAGGGTTAAGGGATAATAAACCTGCAGCAGGTAGCTAATGTTATTGGGGGCACACCGCACAGTTTGGAGACAGAGCACAGGAATAACAGGATGGAAGAAGGCAAACACTGCACTCAGATTCTCAAAGCTGGAAAATGTGATCACCCAGCCAAAGTCAAACGAGCAGAGCCAGCTGTTTTCATTGTGAGGAAGCAGGGCACATCATGATAGAGTGTTCAAGGTCACCTTGCCCAACAAGCAACCACAAGCCCAGAGATCTAGAGAGATCTTCTGACAAAGAGGACCCACTGCCCACCCCTAGGCTGGGCCACACAACAAAAAGAGGCCCCAGCTTGTATTGATATAAAATTGAATGAAGTTGTTCTTAGAAACCAGAAGCCAAAAAAAATCACCTTGGATATCTTTGTTGGCAAAATTCATGACTCTTTTCTTCCGGGCCTAGATGCAAAGCAAGCTGCTGATGTGAGTGTTGTTGCTGGTCGCCAGGTGTATGTTGACAATGGGACAATATCTACCCATCACTCAATGGAGGCAACAGGGAGGACTATGCTGTGGCATTCATTACCAGATATGGCCTTTATGAGTACACCAGGATACCATTTGGCCTCTGAAATGTACCTGGCACATTTCAGAGCTGGCCCTTAGGATTGTTTTCTTTTACTTGGATGATATTAATATCCTGGGCAGAAGGGTCGAAGAGAACTTGCAACGCTTGGCTGATGTCCTTGAACACCTCCAAATTTATAGGTAGAAGTTTAAACCCAACAGGTGCCAACTATTAAGAGACAAGGTTCTCTTCCTGGGACATGAGGTCAGTGGAGAAGGAATAAGTCCCAACCCAGCACTGATAGATGATGTGCAGGAATGGCACCCACAACTGCTCAGCAGTTACAAGTTTTTATTTTGTTAGACCGGCGTTTTGTTACTGCCTTTGCAGAGCTTGCTAGTCCACTTAACAACCTTCAAGTCAGCTGTGTTTGATTGGGGTAAGACCCAGCAGGAAGCTTTCCTGCTTGCTACCCAAAGAGAAATTGACTGCTGTCCCAATCCTGGCTTATCCAGCATCCAGAGGGCAGTATGTATTGGACACTGATGCCTCCAACCACAGCATTGGTGCAGTGCTATCGCAGACTCAGAGAAAGTCATGCCATAGCCATCAGAGATACTGTGTGACAAGATGGGTGCTGCAAGATATTGTCAGATACAAAAGGCAGTTCCGCCATCTTCTCCTTGGCAGAAAGTTCGAATGGACCACAGCAGCCTAACTTGGCTCTTTCATTTTAAACATCCAGAAGGCCAGCTTGTTCAGTGGCTTGAAGAACTTGATTTTGAAATAGTCTCACACAAAAAGCCAAGATACAAAGACTTTTTAAATGTTATTGACTCTTTTGATTTTTCCCAACACTTCAATGGTCCTATACAGCAGGGTGGACACACACTAGATCTGGTTTTATCATATGGATTGGACATTTTTAATATCCAGATATATGATGCTGTGTTCTCTGATCACATGCCTGTTTTATTTGATTTTAACTTGCCTTATCTTAATTGTAAACTGTCAGCTCCTGCTCGCATGTCTTGTATTATTAAGCCCTCCACCTCCACGTCATGTGGTGCAACATTGTCTGATTTGAACTCTATTACTACCTTGGACACAGAAAAGTTCACTTCTGTCCTTCCCTCTACCTGTGCCAGCGCTAGTGATACTGTTGCTCCATAAAAAAGTATGCGTCCCAGATCCAGGCCGTGGGTCAGTGACGTCACCCATGCAGCAGGAGAGCTGAGCGCAGGTGGAAAACAGAAAAGCTGGTTGTGTCTTATCAAATCTTAAAGGACAGTTGGAAAACTTATAAAAAGATTGAAGCTGAAAAAACTAAATATTTCTCTGATATAATATCCAATAATCTGAACAAACCTAAAGTCCTTTTTAAAACTATTGATTTGATTTTAAACCCCACCCAATCCACTAGCCAGGAAGCCTAAATTGAGGTCTGTGAGAATCTTCTCCATTACTTTATTAATAAGGTTTCCAACATGAGAGCCAATATTTCACCCCCCTCCTTTGACCCCTCCATAAATTACACTTCCACAGCTTCCCTGAGTCATTTTAAAGAAGCCTATCAAGAAAGTTGACTGACGCAAGTGTGACACTGACCAAATTCACTTCCCCTTTCTCACTCAATGTCCATTCTATTATGACTGAAGAGCATGATTACACTGATGGTATAGGATTTTAATGTAATTATGTTATAAGTTCACTGTAAGTTACCCCGGGCACTCTGCTTGAAGGGTCAAGGGTCATTATGCAACATTCAGTAAAAACACAAGGACCTTATGATGGGACCTTTATTATTTTGTTGAAGAAGGACCATCACCAAAAATCAGAAAAGACTGCCATAATTATCTAAAGCCCAATCACACATTCATTACAATCTTTCAAAGTCACAAACAAAAGTAATTATGTTTTTTTTGTTGATGTTTTTTTTTAGCTCACTGATCATTTTAGTGAATCCACATAGTGAATGACAAGTTGCTTTGATTCGACACAGTATATGTCAGATTCTATATGAAGACTAATACATAATGTGTGGCCATGTATAAAATAATAACTCGAAGACGCAGTAGTGATATATATAAAACTCTTTTGCATTGTGCTTCATAAGTCTTTTGAAACTGCTTCATGAGGGCAACCTGCATGTGCACTAATATACTTTAGAAGGGATAATATACTGTATAAAAGTCAGTTCAAAGTCTTACTCAACATTTCGTAAATATCCCTTATTCATAATTAATCTCATGAGTATTTCCATTAGTGTCTAATTTTATATATTTTTTTTTTTTTTAAAAAGAAATTAGACACTAGAGAGTACAGACACTGGTTTAAACAAACAAAAACGATCATGGGTAAATTAAATGATTCCTTTTAATGTTGCATTGCTTTTGTGTAATATAGGACATTCCTGAGTGTGTGCAAAAGGGCAAATACATATACAGTAAAAGAGATACATATGAACTTTACAGATACATTAACCCATCAGAATGTTGAAGACAGACGTCACATTACATATTATGAAAGTTTTACATACACCATATTGCAAAATGCTATTGCATAGTCAACATTTGTACATAAATATATAAAATGTCAGACATGTCGTATTCATCTATATTGCCAAACCTGATTACTCACATGGCAGTGAATCAAAAGAGTTTAGAATTAGAAATGTCATCTGTAAATATTTTCCCTGTAATGATCATCCTGAAAGCTGATCGAAACCAGCTGTAAAAAAAAGCATAAACAAATGGATTAAACATTGAATTTGACCATCCAAGCCACTTAAATGACTGAAGTACATGAAGTGGTATTGCATAATTGCTCAAAGGATGAAAGCTGATAGACAGAAAGTAAGGCGTCCAACTCATGAGAAAAACCCCCACCACAATAGCGAGAGTTTTTGTCGCCTTTCTCTCCATTTTACTGACATTTGCATTAGATTTATCCATGCTAACAATGATACGTGCCTGTTTCTGTGCCACCATCAAAATCTTAAGGTAGATTGAAAACATTGTTACAGCTGGGAAGCCAAACGTAAACAGAACAGATGCACATACTGTAATACTCTCTGATTTAGCTTGAAATGCAGCACACTTATTTTCTTGTCCTTTGTCCGGGGCCATTAAAGTGAAAATAATTCCATTTAGAGTGGAAATAGTCCAGGACACCAGAATCATGATCCAAACGACACGGACATTTATTTTAGTTCTGTATCTCAGAGGCTGACACACTGCGTAATATCTGTCAAGAGAAATGCAGCACAAGCTCCAAATGGAAGAAGTGACCAATATCACATCTAAACTGCCTCGTACCTTACAAAGTAAACCATGCAGATGCTGATATGAGCTGACAAAGAGCATGACACTGAAAGGCAAGATGAAAAGTCCAACTAGCAGGTCAGCCACAGCCAGAGAGAGCATCAAGTAGTTTGTAGGAGTGTGGAGCTGTTTGAAGTAAGCTATAGAGATTATTACAAGTAGGTTTCCAAACATTATGAGAACTGACAAAAAACTACCAAAAATACATAATAGATACGAAATAGTAACTGCAGTTACGTCAGGCACATTTGCTGATTCATTAAAAAGAGGCTGATCTCCAACAACAGCTGAAGAATCCATGCTTAAATTATCATTAATACCTAATAACTCAATAACCTACCAAATATTAAGACGGATACACATAAAGCCACATCGTCATGCAGTATTACCAACCAAGTTTTCTGTATGTTTCATGCCATTCTCTTAATCCTGGTTTGTGCATATGTTGTGAAAGGTGTCTCCAAATTTCTCTGCTGGTGAGCAGAATGTCAGGATTATAAATAATGTTCAAGCACATTAGCATATTCAAGTCAAGAAAGGTGTGTGTAAAGTCATCGTTCTAAATTATAGACCTAAGGTCATCCCCCACCCTGTGTTGCGTAAATCCCATTCAATTCCATTTCTTATTATTTTTAATATTCGGATTATTACATTTTAACTTAATATGTGGTTGTTATATGTTCTGTCCACTGGGCCATGCAGTCCACTCTATGCTGTTAATATAATTAGCCATGTTGTCCATGGTGATGGAGAACACTGACTCACAATTCACGATCTATTCCCGAGTGCATCTGGCAATATATCCATGAAATGTGCGGTGACTGTTGCGTATTCATATGATCTTCAACTCACGAAATTCGTTCCAACATATATGGAGAAGAAGGGTTATTTAAAGCATAACTAAACCCTTGAATCAACTTATTACGTTGGAAACCATTGTACATGGGTGTATTGTAATTGGGCCTGTCACAGGCTAGCTCCATGTGGAATAGAGATGCAGCACAGTAGTGTGCGTGTCCCACCCGACAATGGCTTCAGGAAGTCTAACGAAGAAAATACCCCTAGAGTCAGAGAGAGCGGGGTGGAAGATGACTCCACGGCAGACAGCACGGCAATCGACCCAGGAGTGAATCGGACAATGAGTTTGACGATCAGCACTTTACCTGAGAGGGCAATACCTGCTCCAGAAAAAACTCTCCAGTGTTGCACATGTGGCTGGGAAAAGGTTACATCTAATGAAGGCCCGAGGATACACCAAGGCAGGAAGTGTTTGAAGAGAGTGAAACAGGGATCTTGCAACAACAACTACTTCCTAAGACACTCATCGAGTCAGGCGAGTGAACCTCAGTGGGTGGACGAATGCCACAGTCCACAGAACATCAATCCCCTGCCACACCGGAGGAGGAGGAATAGCAGCCCAGGAATGGCACAGCAGCCCACCACGAGCCAAGCCCACAACAACATGCAACAAAGACTAAGATCCAGGACAGGAGGCCACCCATATACATCGGTGCAGAAAGCTGGGATTCCAGGCTTTCCAGGCTCTGTGAACACACATGTATGATATGCCACAAAATCCGAGCCGCAAAAAGGGACGGAAGAGACCTCCATGTCATTTTCCACGATCTAGCCTTTGGCTGTGTTGCACATAACCTCTTTGGACGTCATTCAGCTACTTCAGGGTTCCAGAGGTTATGACCACCCTACTTCCATGATGTGCAGCTATGTATAACAACAGCAGAGTACACTACAGCTTGGCAACACCTAGAAGTGGGCATCATGGCAGGTTGCACCATCTCCCCGCTAGCCTTCACCATGGAGGTCTTCATCTGTGCATCCTGGCGGGTGGTGGGAGGAGAGCAACTACAGCCAGGCCTGCGGCTCACTCCCATCAAGTCATACATGGACGATATGACCACCCTCACTCCAACTCTTCCATGCATGAGGTGGATGCTGACAAAGTTGCTGGAGAACATCAAGTGGGCCCGGATGAAGCTCAAACCGAGCAAGTCCAGGAGCTTGTCAGTTGTGAAAGGAAAGCTGTCACACCAATGCTTCTACATCGGTGAGGAGCCTTTTCTAACTGTGGCAGAGAAGCTAATCAAGATCCTTGAACGTTGGTACAATGACACCTTGAGGGATATAGACCAAGTGGGAGAGCTCAGGCAGGACACCACCAGCGGCCTTGTATAAACAAGACCATGCTCCCTGGCAGGCTGAAGCTATGCTGCCTTCAGTTTGGTGTCCTATCTTGACTGAGGCCCCTGACCGTCTATGAGGTGCCAATCTCAAAGACTGACAAACTTGAAAGACTGATCAGTTCATTAGTCAGGAAATGGCTAGGCCTTCCCAGGTGCCTCAGCAACATGGGGCTCTGTGGGAAAGGGATCCTGGACCTTCCTGTGTCCAGCCTCACAGAGGAGTATAAGACCACCAAAGTGAGACTGGAGATGATGCTGACAGACTCCCGCAACCTGTGTGTAACTAAAACTGCTCCCACCCTGGCGACTGGGAGGAAGTGGACTCTAGCTGCAAGAGCTGGCCAAATCAGCCCTCACACACTGGGTCATTTTTGGCCATGTGCAAAAAGGGATAGGAGGCCTTGGCCTCAGGGAGAGCAATCCATCCTGGTACAAGGCAACTCCAGTTCAGCGACGTGGTCTGGTGGTTGAGGAGATGCACTGGCAAGAACAGGCTACAAGGTGCACAAAGCCTGTCTCACAAGGAAGGCAAGGACAGTGGATAAACTGGGAATACATTCAGAAGCAAAAGATCTCTTGGAAGGAGTTATGCCATATGGAAGCATTTCAAACCAGCTTCATCATACGTGCCACTTATGACATCCTACCATCTCCTCAGAATCTCAGCCACTGGTATGGAGAAGATCCGACATGCCCCCTCTGATACACCCGGCGGCACAATCAGGTGTTGATGTGTCTGTCAGCTGTGCTGGAGAGTAGACGGTGGTCTATCAATGCCCTCCCTCCACTGTCCTCTCATCCTACCTCCTCAGGAAAGTTTGTCCACAAAGGGGAGAAGCCAACAGAGGCCCACATGCCAACAGTAGAGGCCAAGCAGCTGGGTGTAGCACGAGACTGGAGGCTCTTCGCCGACCTGGAGCAGAGACCCTACTTCACAATGGAAATTGCCTCCACCAACCTCAGACCTGACCTTGTGCTCTGCATCATAGAGCTCACAGTGCCCTGGGAGGATGCTGTGGGTGAGGCCAGTGAGCGCAAGTGAATGAGGTACACTGAGTTGGCAGCTGATGCAGAGTAACAGGTTGGACAGCCACAGTTTGCCCTGTTGATGTTGGCTATAGAGGATACTTGGGCTACTCAACCACAAGGCCCCTCAAGGTCATGGGAATCTCTGGGACCAAACGATCACGTCACATAGTTTCTTGCGGCCATTAATATCCTGTGACACCCAAGATTTGTATCCACCTGCTCCATCTGCACTTGCAGGAAGTTGTTCCCCCTCCCATTCCCAGTCATTCATTGTACAACCAAGAATAAAGGGGTGCTCAGCTCTCCTGAATAAGGCACAAGCTCCCCTGAAAGTCTACTTTGAGACACTGAGGGGGGAGCTCTGAAACATCGCCCATTTTTTTGTTACAGGTTATAGACTTTTCTGTAAAATCCAGTTCCAGAAATTCTGTAAATAACCTAATTATAGTAAAACATATCAGTATGTGTTAATTCACTCATTACATACCAATTTCAGAACATTTGTCTATGTGTCCACTAATAAACCTAATGGTTTTCCTGCTGTTGCCACCAGTGCATGGTGGCGCTTGACTGAAATCACCAAATGTTACATTCTATTTCAAACTGTGTAGGTCACGCTAACGGACACACAGGTGCCTGCTTTGTTAGACAGTAAGGGACTGACAGGAAAGTGACGTGATGTGTGTGGGAGAGACTCACACATTATTGTTTTTTTTTCCATTGTACTCTGCAAATGACCACGCTGCCACACACTTCCTTTTGTGCCTGCATGTGATATGTTTAGTAGCGGTGCCACCAGAAAATAGAGCTCTCTGGTGGCTCTCTCCATCAAATAATAAACTGCAGACACAACATTAACATTCATAAAAAATCTTCTAGTGCACTGTGTTTCATAAGTCTGAACACATTTGTAACTGCTCATGAGTGTAAGCTAAATGTGCACTAATGAACTTTCACTTGAGATAAGAAAATCTTTTGGGGATATTATACCTCCTAGTAAAAGTCTTACTCAACATTTTTTTAAATATCCCCTATTCATAAATATTATCATGATAATAATGAGAAAATAAAAAGTCAAGGCACAGGTTTCAACAACTAACAAAAATATAATTGTATATTCATTTATTCATTTTGTGTTAGTTTGAAGCTTGGCTTGCATGTTACTCCATGAAGGACCCTCCTGAGAAAAGATAATGGACAACATTGACAATGACAGTCTATTATTCAGTTTACAAAATGCAGTGTGTGCAGAATGTTAGTATTCACAATAAAATAAATAAATATTAGGTTTATAGATTTTTGTATAGAATGTTTTAAAGACATATCCCATTACATATTATGCACTTGTCAAGGCGTTTTCTGTATACTGCATTGCAAAAACAGACAATTTGCATAGCAAAGATAAAATGTGTATATAAATATATAAAATGAATACAGAGAAGTGAGATAAAATGTAATCATTCATAATGCAAGATCTGATTACTCATGTCAGTGAATCAAAAGAGTTTAGAATTAGAAAAATCATCTGTAAATATTTTTCCTGTAATGATCATCTTAAAAGCTGATCGAAACCAGCTGTAAAAGAAAGCATAAACAAATGGATTGAACATTGAATTTGACCATCCAAGCCACTTAAATGACTGAAGTACATGAAGTGGTATTGTATAATTAGTCACAGGATGAAGGCTGATGGACAGAAAGTAAGGCGTCCAACTCATGAGAAAAACCCCCACCACAATAGCCAGAGTTTTAGTCGCCTTTCTCTCTACTTTACTGACAGCTGCAGCAGATTTATCCATGCTTAGGATGCTGCGTGCCTGTTTATGTGCCACCATCAAAATCTTAAGGTAGATTGAAAACATCGTTACAGCCGGGAAGCCAAACGTAAACAGAACCGATGCAACTACTGTACCCTGTGTTTTAGCTTGAAATGCAGCACACTTATTTTTCTGTCCTTTGTCCGGGGCCTTTAGAGTGAAAACAATTCCATTTAGAGCGGCAATAGTCCAGGACACCAGAATCATGATCCAAACGACACGGACAGTTATTTTAGTTCTGTATCTCAGAGGCTGACACACTGCATAATATCTGTCAACAGAAATGCAGCACAAGCTCCAAATGGAAGAACTGCACAGTATTACATCTAAAGTACCTCGTACCTTACAAAGTAAACCATGTAGATGCTGATATGAGCTGACAAAGAGCATGACACTGAAAGGCAAGATGAAAAGTCCAACTAGCAGGTCAGCCACAGCCAGAGAGAGCATCAGGAAGTTTGTAGGAGTGTGGAGCTGTTTGAAGTAAACTATAGAGATTATTACAAGTAGGTTTCCAAACATTATGAGAATTGACAAAATGCCACCAAAAATACATAAGAGATATGAAATAGTCACTGCAGTTACGTCAGGCACATTTGCTGATTCATTAAAAAGAGGCTGATCTCCAACAACAGCTGAAGAATCCATGCTTAAATTATCATTAATACCTAATAACTCAATAACCTACCAAATATTAAGACAGATACACGTAAAGCCACATAGTCATGCAGTAGAAGCATCAAGTTTTCTGTATGTTTCATGCCATTCTCTTAATCCTGGTTTGTGCATCTGTCGTGAAAGGTGTCTCTAATCTCTCTGCTGGTGAGCAGAATGTCAGGATTATAAATAATGTCCTATCACATTAGCATATTTAAATCAAGAAAAGTATGTGTAATGTCATCGTTCTAAGTCATACACTTGAGGTCACCCCCCACACACACACTTTCTGTGTTAAAAGGGATATGGGCTCAAAATAAAAACCAAAAAGTACACTGTATGTAATTTTTTTGAAAAAATAAATGTTCAAATATTTCCAATGTGTTGTCTTTCATTTTAAATAATTCCTCTTACTTTGATTACACTTTATTATGTACATCTGTTCAACTATTTGTTAATATAAATATCTAAGTGGCCAATTTCATGGCAGCATTCAAACATTTAAACATGGTCAAGATGACCTGCTGAAATTCCAACCAAGCATCAGAATGGAGAATAGGGCTGTCAATTTTCCTCTATAATCCCATTCAAATTCCATTTCTTATTATTTTTAATATTCAAATTATATTCCCATTTTTTATAAGAATTGTAATACATTTTAATTACTATGTGGTTGTTATATGTTCTGTCCACTGGGCCATGCACGGGACACTGGCGGCCTGCAGGTGCCTCTCGATGCTGTTAATATAATTAGCCGTGTTGTCCATGGTGATGGAGAACACTGACTCACAACTCATGTTCTACACCCGAGTATGTCGCCGGTGCATCTGACAACGTTTTCGGCAGTGTGGCTTGTCTGAGCTTCGGTCATTTTGAGAATCATATCTATGAGGTATAATCAAGCACAGCAGACCACCACGATCCAAGCCCACAACAACATGCAACAGAGACTAAGATCCAGGGCAGGAGGCCACCCATAAACTGGCCAAAATCCTGCTCGAAAAAACTATGGAAACAGTCAACACAGACATCAGCATGCAGCTGGAGTAATTGAGCGGAACAGCAATGAAGAAGCTGATTTACAGCTACGGAGCTGATCGCTTTGGAACTGTAGCGCAGAGGAGAATGGCACCATCCATTCCAAATACTGTAAGTCCAGGAGACAGCTGGAAATAGAGTGTCTGGTCAAGGAGAGAAGACTACTGAAGCCCCAGAGGAGGAGAGAGAGGGTATAGACATGCTGCAAGCAAAAATTAAGAACTGATTGTCAGCACTCATGAGAGCTGAGAACATGAGAAAGAGACGGTTCCTGAAATACTGTAAATAACTAATTATAGTAAAACATATCTATGTGTTTATTCACTCATTACATACCAATTTCAGAACATTTGTCTATGTGTCCACTAATAAACCTAATGGTGTTCCTGCTGTTGCCACCAACGCATGGTGGCCCTGCACTCAAATCACCTAAAGTTACGTTCCCTTTTGAACTTCTCTTCACTGAGTTGGACAGCATTGTTTGTTGTGTATAGGTCACACAAACGGACACACAGGTGCTTGCTTGTCATGGTTGTAAGACAGTGACGGACTAACAGGAAAGTGATGTGATGTGTGTGGGAGAGACTCACACGTTATTGTTTTGTTCTTACATTGTACTCTGCAAATGACCACGCGACCACACACTTCCATGTGTGCGTGTGTGCCACCTGAAAATAGAGCTCCCCAAATGTCACGGTGTAATTCAAACAGTGGTGGCTATTAATAATAAACTGCAGACACGACATTTACAAAAAATATTGGTTAATATTGGCACTGTGTTTCATAAGTCTGAACACATTTGTAATTGCTCATGAGGGTAAGCTAAAAGTGCAATAATGAACTTTCACTTAAGATAAGGAAATCTTTTGGGGATATTATACCTGCTGGTAAAAGTCTTACTCAACATTTTGTAAATATCCCCTATTCATAAATATTACCATGCTAATTTTCTAAATAAATGAGAAAATAAAAAGGCAAGGCACCGGTTTCAACAACTAACAAAAATATAACTTTTATATTCATTAATTCATGTTGTGTATTTTTTAAGCTTCGCTTGCGTGTTACTCCATGCAGGACCCTCCTGAGAAAAGATCATGGACAACTATCATTAGTAACAGTGACAGTTTATTATCGTTTACAAAATGCAGTGTGTGCAAAATGACAACGTACACAGTAAAAGAGATAAATATAAGGTTTAAATAAATATAAGTATATAAATATAAAGATTTTTTTTATCGAATGTTTTAAAGACGTATATATCCCATTACATATTATGCACTTGTCAATGTGTTTTCTATACACTGCATTGCAAAAACAGATAAAATGTGTACATGAATATATGAAATGAATACAGAGATGTGAGATATAATGTATTCAATCTTAGTGCCAGAACAGTCAGTGAATCAAAAGAGTTGAGAATTTGAAAAATCATCTGTAAATATTTTCCCTGTAATGATCATCCTAAAAGCTGATCGAAACCAGCTGTAAAAGAAAGCATAAATAAATGGATTGAACATTGAATTTGACCATCCAAGCCATTTAAATGATTGAAGAACATGAACTGGTATTGTATAATTAGTCACAGGATGAAGGCTGATGGACAGAAAGTAAGGCATCCAACTCATTAGAAAAACCCCCACCACAATAGCCAGAGTTTTAGTCGCCTTTCTCTCCATTTTACTGACATTTGCACCAGATTTATCCGTGCTTTGGATGCTGCGTGCCTGTTTATGTGCTACCATCAAAATCTTAAGGTAGATGGAAGATATTATTACAGCTGGGATGCCAAATGCAAAAACAGCAGACAGAACTATTGTCTTCTGTGTTTGAACTTGAATTGAGGCACATGTGTTGCTTTTTTGTCCTTTGTCCTTTAATGAGAGAATAATTCCATTTAGAGTTGCGATTGTCCAGGACACCATGATCATGATCCAAACGACACGGACATTTATTTTAGTTCTGTATCTCAGAGGCTGACACACTGCATAATATCTGTCAACGGAAATGCAGCACAAGTTCCAAATGGAAGAACTGCACAGTAGTGCATCTAAACTGCCACGTACCTTACAAAGTAAATCATGAAGATGCCAATACGACCTCACAAAGAGCATGACACTGAAAGGCAAAACTAAAAGTCCAACTAGCAGGTCAGCCACAGCCAGAGAGAGCATCAGGAAGTTTGTGGGAGTGTGGAGCTGTTTGAAGTAAGCAATAGAGATTATTACAAGTAGGTTTCCACACAATATGAGAACTGACAAAATGCCACCAAAAATACATAATAGATATGAAATAGTCACTGCAGTTATGTCAGGTACATTTGCTGATTCATTAAAAAGAAGCTGGTCTGCAACGACATCTGAAGAATCCATGCTTAAATTATTATTAATACTTTAGTAACCTACCGAACATTAAAACACATACACGTAAAGCAACATAGTCATGCAGTAGAAGCAACACGTTTTCTGTATGTTTCATGCCATTCTATTAATCCTGGTTTCTGCATCTGTTGTGAAAGTTGTCTCTAATCTCTCTGCTGGTGAGTGGAATGTCAGGATTATAAATAAAGCACATTAGCATATTCAAGTCAAGGAAGGTGTGTTTAAAGTAGTTGAATATGCTGAATATTAAGTATTCAGACATTGTTCTAAGTCAAAGACTTTAGGTCATCGCCCCACACTGTGTTAAGTAAAGGGATATGGGCCCGAAATGAAAATCATTACACTGAATGTAATTTTTTTTTCATGTATTTTTTTTTCCAATTTTTCCACTGCGTTGTCTTTCATTTTAAATAATTCCTCTTACTTCCTTACACTTTATTATGTACATGTGTTCAACTATTTGTTAATGTTAATATTAGGGCTGCAACTAACGATTATTTTCATAATCGTTAATCTGCAGATTATTTTCTCGATTAATCGAGTAATCCCTAGGTAAAATGTCATAAAATGTTGAAAAATATTGATTAGTGTTTGTCAAACCTGGAAATGATGATGTTCTCAAATATCTTGTTTTGTACACAAACCAAAATGATTCAGTTTTAATGATTTCTTTGTTATATGGAGCAAAGAAACCAGACAATATTCACATTTAAGAAGCTGAAAAATCCCAGAAACTGGTTTTACTTCCTTAGAAAGCATTTAAACCGAATAATCGTTTATCAAAATAGTTGATAGATTAGTTTAGCCCTAGTAAAAGTGGCCAATTTCATGGCAGCAACTCAATTCATTCAAGCATGTAAACATGGTCAAGACCCTGCTAAAATTCCAACCAAGCATCAGAATGGAGAAGAAGGCTTATTTAAAGCATAACTAAACCCTTGAATCAAGTTTTTCAGTTGTAGAAATGTGTATCTACTGTTTTTCTGGCAAAAGACCAGATTTGAATTTTACAATCAGTTGGCATAGCCTACTCTTTTGTCTGTAACCATCCTCTCCTCAAAATGTAAAAATCCTGCTCATTTAAACTCAAGGAGAGAAGCAAAGAGAGTGGATAAAGGGCATTTTGGAGAGTAGAGAGCGAATCGAGTTCAAACTGGAACGGCTCAGTGGCAGCCATTGGATGGTAGGACACTTGGGGTTAGAAAAGTCCTCGACATCAAATAACCTTTCAGTTGCAAAAATATCAGCGCTGATGTGACTGGAGGTGTCAATCATAGCTAATTTTATTGGAAAGAATGCTATCACACTCAAAATGGCTATGAATGACATGCTACAGGGATATGCCATGTTTTTACGATGACCAAGTCCTCTGCTATGCTCACTGACACCTCCTTCTCCACACCCTGCCCACTTCTTGGCATATTTCAAAATCCAACAACGGGTGGAGTTTGGAGTTTGCTTAAGATGACGGGGTGTAGCTATGCTTTAGTAACTCAAAAAAACCACTCATTACAACCAGGGCAGACCATCTCTGACCACACATGTTGAAGAACATTGAAGCAGATGGGCTACAGCAGCAAACGATCACATCACATAGTTTCTTGCAACCATTAATATCCTGTGGCACCAAGAGCAGTGAGTGCACATGTCCACGGCGAGGTCCGGGCGGGGGTTCGCTGTAAACCACCTTCGCCCCGAGCCCTTCCAAGCCGATCTAGAGTCGGTCGTGGCGCACCACCGGTGGAGGAAATTTCATGTCAAACTTATGTGTGACACTGTTGTATGATGAAGTCGGCATCAATTCATGGAAAAAAATGTTGAAAAGTTGAAATATGGAGATTAAAAGTTTCTGCCCAACAGTAATCTCCAATACTTATTGACCTAAATGTATTTGTAAAGACTATACTTCTTTTTTTTTTTTTTTTTTTTTAAACAACCTAAAACTGACTAAAACTTTTTTGAGTTTTCGTCGACTAAAATTGGACTAAAACTATCACATATAGAAATGACTGAAACGTGACTAAAACTAATAAGCGTTTTAGTCCAAAAGACTAAAACTCAGACTAAATCTAGAATGGCTTCCAAAAACAACACTGCACAGTACACCATCCAGAGAAACATCCAGACCAGTGGAGAAAACTGCTGAACAGTCCAGACCAGGAGCTGAGCTGCTGAGTGTTGAATACCAGAAAATGGAAGAGAGGTGATGCTTGTCCATGAAAATAAACCTCTTTACCACTACAGCACAGTTTCTCTTACTGCCAATTTTATTGGTCTTTGTATATTTGACTACTTATTTAACTATTCAATTTAATCAACACATTTAATTAAGATTTTCTGCAAAATGCAATAGCTTTCAACATGTATCTTATTTGCTCTGTTTACATAGCAATGCTGACACCTATTGGTGATTTACTGGTACTACTGCCTTAACAATGACACTCGCAATGGATAAGATAAGGATAATTTAATAGCATTTAATAGAGCCTTGTAGTAACGTATAAATACGGTAATGAAAATCAAAAAATATTCTGATAGACTGTTTAATATACGACACATGACTTATTTTGGCATACAAAGAACCAACTCGTAACCAAAGACTACGCTATGTAAAATGTGAATTTACTTTTATTAGTAACTTTGGTAAGTTTCAGATTTCAATTCAGAAATAACATCGATGGAGGGGGGCCCAAAAAATACAGTCTGCCTAGTATAGTCCATTTATTTAATCCGTCTCTGGTGACACCCAAGATTTGTATCCACCTGCTCCATCTGCACTTGCAGGAAGTTGTTCCCTCTCCCATTCCCAGCCATTCATTGTAAAGGGGTGCTTCAGCTCTCCTGAATAAGCTCCCCTAAAAGTCTACTTTGAGACACTGAGGGGGAGCTCTGAAACATCACCCATTTTTCTGTCACAGGTTATAGACTTAGATTTTCTGTCAAATCTGGTTCCTGAAATACTGTTAATAACCTAGTTATAGTAAAACATATCTATGTGTTTATTTACTCATTACATACAAATGTCAGAACATTTGTCTATGTGTGCACTAATAAACCTAATGGTTTTCCTGCTGTTGCCACTACTGCATGGTGGCACTGCACTCAAATCACCTAAGGAAATCTTTTGGGGATATTATACCTCCTCGTAAAAGTCTTACTTCAACATGTTGTAAATATCCCCTATTCATAAATATTATAATTTTCTAAATAAATGGGGAAAAAATAAAAAGTCAAGGCACCGGTTTCAACAACTAACAAAAATATAACTTTTAACTTTTATATTCATTAATTCATTTTGTGTAATTTTGAAGCTTTGCTTGCATGTTACTTCATGCAGGAACCTCCTGAGAAAAGATCATGGACAACTACCATTAGTAACATTGACAATGACAGTCTATCATTCAGATTACAAAATACAGTGTTTGCAGAACGACAGCATTAAAATAGATAAATATTAGGTTTATAGAGGCATTAATATGTCAAATTGTCCCATTACAGATTATGCACTTGTCAAGATGTTTTCTATACAATGAATTGCAAAAACAGATTGCTATTGTATAACACATACAACATGTGTACCAGTGATATATGAAAAGAATACAGAGATATAAGATATAATGTATTCATCCTCAGCCAGACCTGATTACAATGAAGTCAACATTCAGTGAATCAAATAATGAATCAAAAGAGTTTAGAATTAGAAAAATCATCTTTAAATATTTTCCCTGTAATGATCATCCTAAAAGCTGATCGAAACCAGCTGTAAAAGAAAGCATAAACAAACGGATTTAACATCGAATTTGACCATCCAAGCCATTTAAATGATTGAAGAACATGAACTGGTATTGTATAATTGCTCAAAGGATGAAAGCTGATGCACAGAAAGTAAGGCGTCCAACTCATGAGAAAAACCCCAACCACAATAGCCAGAGTTTTAGTTGCCTTTCTCTCCATTTTACTGACATTTGCACCGGATTTTGCATTGTTCATGATGCTGCGTGCCTGTTTATGTGCCACCGTCAAAATCTTTATGTAGATTGAAGATATTATTACAGCTGGGATGCCAAAGGCAAAAACAACTGATAAAACTATTGTCTTCTGTGTTTGAACTTGAATTGAAGCACATGTGTTGCTTTGTCCTTTGTCATTTAATGAGAGCATAATTCCATTTAGAGTGCCAATAGTCCAGGACACCAGAATCATGATCCAAACGACACGGACATTTATTTTAGTTCTGTATCTCAGAGGCTGACACACTGCATAATATCTGTCAACAGAAATGCAGCACAAGCTCCAAATGGAAGAACTGCACAGTAGCGCATCTAAACTGCCGCGTACCTTACAAAGTAAATCATGAAGATGCCAATACGACCTCACAAAGAGCATGACACTGAAAGGCAAAACTAAAAGTCCAACTAGCAGGTCAGCCACAGCCAGAGAGAGCATCATGAAGTTTGTGGGAGTGTGGAGCTGTTTGAAGTAAACAATAGAGATTATTACAAGTAGGTTTCCAAACAATATTAGAACTGACAAAAAGCCACCGAAAATGCATAAGAGATATGAAATAGTCACTGCAGTTATGTCAGGTACATTTGCTGATTCATTAAAAAGAGGCTGGTCTGCAACAACATCTGGAGAATCCATGCTTAAATGATCAGTATTACTTAAATAACCTACCAAACATTATACATATGCAATCCATGCAGTCATGCAGCAGCAGCAACACATTCTCTGTATGTTTCATGCCTTGCTCTTAATCCTGGTTTGCACATTTGTCCGTCATTGTCAATGTCATGATTATAAATAATGTCCACCACATTAGCATGTTCAAGTCAAGAAAGGTGTGTGTAAACTTGGTAAACCATGGTTCTGTCTCCTTGGAGACAGAACAATGGGAATTTTATAATGCTGAATATGTGGAGAACTCAGATGATGGAAACTGTAGCATGTGAGTATATTTTGCGGAGGTTGAACAGTGGAAATGACATGACAAATGAACAGTGGGACAGTTTTGACAAATATATGTCAAGAGAGAACAGCTAGACCGAGTTCCTAGAGGTTCTTGATATTGTATTGCATTGATTTGTATTACATTAAGGCCTTGTACTCTACCTTGAATAGTGGACTGCCCTTCACGTCCGAATGTATGTTATTTATTGAATCACATGCCTACCTGCCTGTGTCTTTTTATTTTTGTTTATTTTTGTTTTTGTTTGTTTTCTATTGTAATAATGGAAAAACAATACACAACTTTAAATAAAAAAAACGGCATGTGATTTTTCTTCCCCTTTTTTTGTTTTCCAATGTTTCCAATGAGCCAGATGTGCAGAGCATCCAGCAGTTGTACAGGGCAGGAGAGCGCTGTAACCACTGATCTCAGGGATAGCCTTGCATCCACCCCACAAAGGACCAGTGGAGGCGCACGAGACAAACTTGTCCACTTTACATATAATATATTTAAAATGGACAAGACTAAGAGTATATTATGTGTTCTAAATAAGTAACAAGTCCCAAACTGACTTTTTTTTTTTTTTTTACAAAATTAGGTATTTTCGGGTTGTTGTTTTTTTCAAAATTATGCAAGTTGAAGTTTCGAAGAAGCTACTACTTGCAGTATCGTGGGTCTTAAAACTATAAACTGTATTTGAATTAGGGTTCTTTGATTGCTGTGAATCGATTCCTAGTTAGGCGATATCACATTCCAGTGATTTTGTTGTTTTTTGGCCACTCAGTTGCTCCTCACAAAGGAAACACATGGCTACTTAATATGCAGGCGCTGCTGCATATTAAGGCTGTCGCTCCTCACTGCTACTGTGCTCCAAGAAGCTTTGTGTGGACAAGGAAAAACGCAGAAGAACTAAGTCGTGGCTGTACGTCTTAACGAAGACAGAGGCTTCTGGTCATGCCGACGCCGGTCTCACTTCTGCTATGCGAGCGGACTAGCATAGCACAAGTTAGCATTTAAGCTAGCGGACTTTATGCTAACGCGTTAGCATTTGGAGTTGGACTTTCGTTGCAAACTTTCTAAACTTTCCGTTTGTTTATAAACAAACGGATGGATTATTTAGCTGGAGTGGCAGGACATGAGAATAAGGCGAACAGAAGCAGTAGTTACTTCTGAGATGATGACACCAGCGATGAGAAGAAAAAACTCTTATTAACCTTCTATCTTCTTATGGGGTGAGTTTTCATTAAGGTTGTTAATCTACGACAAAGTCACATACAGGGATTAAAACATGTTTTTTCATGCTGGACACTGTCTTTTAATAATCCACTCTGTGTTTCAGAACATTATGTGGCTACATTGTTATTTACTAGCTCCAGGGTGGGCCCAAACATTTGTGGGGCCCAAAGCTGAATTTGATTTGGAGGGGGGGGGGGGGGCACCATCTGAAATATACCTCAATAAATTGCATAAACTATACATTTTTTTTGCATTTTTGCTTACTTCTAGCTCTTGTTTGTACCCAAAGGTTGAAATGCACTTATTGTAAGTCACTTTATATGACAGCGTCTGCTAAATGACATGTAATTTAATGTAATGTAATGAGTAAAATCACATGGCCTACTTTTAACTTGCTAATTTGCACTTTCATATTCAAAGTTAAACATTGTGTGGGGTGATTCTGGACTTGAACTGAAAAAAATAAATATGATAACACTAATCAGATACTTATATACATGTATCTAAAGATATCTAAATTTCTTTCAAATTATAAAATATTCACTAGGGGGGCCCCAAGCAGCCGCTTTGTTTGCTTATGTCTCGGACCGGCTCTGGCTAGCTCAGTGTTGTTGTTTTTAAAAAGCAAATGTTACGCACATCGAAAATTGTGTTCGATCAGATGATCGTATTATATGCTGTAATGGGAGAATTTGAGCATCTGCTATTAATGTGAATAACAAACCAACCTGATGTGCTTGAATAATGTGTGAATGACACAGCTTTGTGTATGATGTATTGGCTGTGATGCTAATGATTTAGCAACTCTCTGAGCACATCATCATTCAGCTCATTCAGTGACTGAACCATCCACACCAACACAGAGCCACTTAAATATATTTCATTTTATTTTAGAAATATGTATCTATCTTTGATCCTTCTAACTCTTAAGACTTTGACAAACGTTATTGTTGTAGTTGTAGGTGTTGGTGGGAGATTCTGAGGCCTGCAGGACGGGGGTAGGGGGCTGATATCTTTGAAACAGACAAATGCAACGATTAATGTATGCCTGGCCAGGATATAACATCTAAAAATTAAATATTACAACTAAAAGTAGCCTCCTGACTAAAATGGACTATGCAACGATGAAACCATATTTACTGCAACTGCACTGCAAACTGTTATTTCAAAAAGAAGTAACAACAACAAAAACAGATGATGGAAATATGACTATACTAGTGTAAAGACAAGAAATGATAACCGAATAAGCCACCCCCCTTCCTATATATTTTTCAAGTTATTTCATTTCAAATGTTAGGGGTTATTGTATCCATTTGTTATGTATTGTTCTGTGTAGCAGTGTAGCTCACAAAATAGTATCTGTGCTCCAGCTTCTGTGATGATAAGTAGCGCATACAGAGAGGTGTGGTTTCACTGACGGCTAGAACATGAGAGGGTTGTGCCATGGCTGGTCACATATTTGAATGCAAAAAGGTTACATATTTTGTGTTTACTTTGTGTCATATCTTAATAATTCTGTTGGTTTCATATATTTGTTAATAATGTGATTTTATGGTAAAGACCATAAGGATCTTCAATATTCATGACAATCCTACTATGTTGTGTTTAAAATGTGTGCAAATCTATATCACTAACTATATCACTAACAGTATTAAAAATGTATGCAACTCTTCTAATACTTTTCACAAGTCTAACACAAAAAGTGCACTAATATACTTTCACTTTAGATAAGGAAACCTTGAGGGGATTATATTCTATATATTAAGAGTCTTACTTTTTACTAAATATATCCCATTCCTAAATATTATTGTTATTATTAATAAACCAAGGAGTCAATGCACTGGTTTAAAAAACATATAACTTTTATAGTCATTAATTCATTTTAAGTTAGTCTTTAGCATTGCTTGTGTTACTAAAGGACCATTCAACAAAAGGTCATGGACAACTACCGGTAGGAACATTGACAGCGACCACATTTTAATCATGTCTGCCTGTATTCAGTTCACAACATGCAGTGTGTGCAGAATGGCAGTAACAAAATATACAGTAAAAGAGAAGCATTATACATCAAAGTGTTGAAGACGATTACATTTTATGTACTCGCCAGAACGTTTTCTATGCATCGCATTGCAAAGACAGACAGACAGACAGACAGACAGACACAATGTGTACCAAACATATATCCGATAAATGCAGAGATGTAAGACATGCATTCATCTTTAGTGCGAGACCTGACTACTCTCTCAAATGTCAATAAATTAAATAATGAATCAAAAGAGTTTATGATTTGAAACATCATATGTAAATATTTTCCCTGTAATGATCATCCTAAAAGCTGATCGAAACCAGCTGTAAAAGAAAGCGTAAATAAATGGATTAAACATTGAATTTGACCAACCAAGCCACTTAAATGACTGAAGTACAAATAGTGGTATTTTGTAATTGCTCACAGGATGAAAGCTGATGGACAGGAAGTAAGGCGTCCAACTCATGAGAAAAACCCCCACCACAATAGCCAGAGTTTTAGTCGCCTTTCTCTCCACTTTACTGACAGTTGTACCAGATTTTGCCATGCTCTGGATGCTGTGTGCCTGTTTTTGTGCCACCATCAAAATCTTTAAGTAGATAGCAGATATTATTACACCTGGGATGCCAAATGCAAAAACAATGGATGTAACAACTGTACCCTGTGTTTTAACTTGAAATGAAGCACATATGTGGGGTTTTTTACCTTTGTCGGGGGCCTTTAATGTGAAAATGACTCCATTTAGAGTGGCAATAGTCCAGGACACCAGAATCATGATCCCGGCGACACGGACATTTATTTTAGTTCTGTATCTCAGAGGCTGACACACTGCGTAATATCTGTCAACAGAAATGAAGCACAAGTTCATAATGGAAGAGTCACACAGGAACGCATCTAAACTGCCTCGTACCTTACAAAGTAAACCATGCAGATGCTGATATGAGCTGACAAAGAGCACGACACTGAAAGGCACAACTAAAAGTCCAACTAGCAGGTCAGCCACAGCCAGAGAGAGCATCAGGAAGTTTGTAGGAGTGTGGAGCTGTTTGAAGTAAACAATGGAGATTATGACAAGAAGGTTTCCAAACAATATGAAAACTGACAAAGAGCCACCAAATATACACAATAGATATGAAATAGTCACTGCCGTTATGTCAGGCACATTTGCTGATTCATTAAAAAGAAGCTGGTCCGCAACAACAACAGAAGATTCCATGCTTAAATGATCATTAATACCTATGAGAGACAGATGAGACGTATAAGCCTCATAGTCATGCAGTAGCAGCAATGCTTCAGTTGATGATCGTACTCCTGTTTAAGGATCTGCAGTAAAAGGTGTCCCTAATCTTTCTGCATTATAAACAATCTTGAAGCACATTAGCATATTCAATCAAGAAAGTTGTTGAACATACTGAATATTTAGTATTTAGTCATAAATGTAACTGAGAGACTTTACATCAAGTGTTGGCAATATTTGCTAATGAATATGATGCCAACACATCATATCTTCTACAAACCTTTTTTCTTCTCATCTAAACTATTGTACACAAATGGCAAATTTAAGAGATGTGTTTGTTTAAAAATAGTCATTTGGATTTGCCACAGAATGTTACTAATGTCTTAAAACTGCTCTTCTGTATGATAGTAATTTTTGTGTAGAAAAGCAAACAATTTAAAAAAAGTTTTGGCCCTCGGGCGACCAGTTGCTGACTACTGCTTTAGGTCACAAACCCCACCACCTAACAATTTCTCTTCCAAAAATGGTACCTCATTTTAATTTTACTACATCTGTTCACCTCTTTGTTCATGGACATATTGTATCTTATTGGCCAATGTCATGACGACTCAGTTCATTAAATTGGCTGCCAGCCATTTTCAGAGCAGTGGCTGAATTGACGTCTATAGCAGTCAATGGGAGCCAGTGAGTTAAGGCACGTTAACATGGTCAAGATGAACTGCTGAAATTCCAACATAGCATAAGAAAAACCACAAGGGCCTTACGGTGACTACTTCACTCTTTGATAGTGACACCCCATCTTGGAAAAGGATTGCCAAATCTTAAAGCATTGCTTTCTTATAGCTTGAGCTCACTCACAGCCACACCAACATGTTGTTTTTTTAGTCATCATTATTGAATTGTTTCATCAAGTCATCAAAATCTAATTCATTCACTTTTAAATATGAGTCTGTTTTCATTCAAAATCCCTGTCCCTATCGTTAGTGAATCCCACATGTGATTCATTGCTTTGACTTAGACTCGAGCAGAGGCAGTATGTGTAAACTAGCTTTGATTACTGTATTTTTAGAAAGTAGAGATATGAATAACATTTTACATTACAGCACAGTGGCAATATGGTAATACTTTTGTTAAGTTCAGGTGACTTTATCTTATTTCTAATGCTACATTCCCAAACTGTTAATAACAAGCATAATAGTCTGTTAAAAAGTGGATAACATTTCAGGAATACCTGTTATTGTAGACAACCATCAGTGTAACACGCTCATGTGAAAAAATGATAATAACTATATAAGAAATTATTGTATCTATCTATTGATCGAGGATGGTGTGTGTATGTGTTCTTGCATTGTTCACCTCTTTAGGACCTTTTCTTGTATAGACACTGACCCTGTCAGGACCAGTAGACTTCATGGAGTCCAAAACCTGGTCCTAATGAGGCAGAAATTTTGGGCTGAGATTTGGTTTGTGGTTAGATTAAAGTTAGGGTAAGGCATGACCTGGTTATGGTTAATATGGTTTATGCTGTCCAAATGAAGAAAGGGCAAAGCTAGTCTTTGTGTGTATGTGTGTATGTGTGTGTGTGTGTATTTTAAAATATTTACTGACCATTTTTGATGCTGTAATAAGTGAGTGTTTTTGGTGAGGGTTCAATAAAATCAAATCTGTATCTAAATCTACTACTTTGCAAATATCCCTGCCCTTTAAATTTAATTTAAAATGATACTTTGCCATTCACACCACCAACTAAATAACCAAGTCTGTCTGGTTTAAAACCTCTGTAAGGACAATATCAAGTCTGCACTCAATCATTTAAAGTCAGTTTGAAGAAGAAAATTGAAATGCGTTTGCCTGTATTTAACTTACAGAAGTCTGCTGACGGGCAATAATGACATGCACTGAATGAGATACACATGACGTTTATGAAGGAAGAGGCACATGCAACACAATAAGTTGCAAGCTGAGAGGTCAAACAATGATTCAAAAGAAATGCAGTGTCTGCAGAATAGAAACAAGATAACATACATGGTAAAAGAGATACATATGGAGGCATTGACCCATTAAGTCGTGAAAAGAGAGGTGTCAAAGGTCACTTTATGTATAGGTCAAAAGGATTTCTATACACTGACATCTAATGAATGGTACTGTCTATATGAGTGATAAAGACTAGAGATAAATACATATATCTATGAATCCTTAGTGACAGACAGATTATTCACATATTAATGATGCAAATCTAACAATGACTCAAGACAGTTTACAATTAGAAATGTCATCTTGAAATATTTTCCCCGTAATGATCATCCTAAAAGCTGATCGAAACCAGCTGTAAAAGAAAGCATAAACACATGGATTCAGCATTGAATTTGACCATCCGAGTAACTTGAATGCTTGTACTACATGAAGTGGTATTGTGTAGTTGCTCACAGGATTTAGGTTGACGCACAGAAAGAAAGGCGTCCAACTCATCAGAAAAACCCCCATCACAATAGCCAGAGTTTTAGTCGCCTTTCTCTCCATTTTACTGACAGTTGAACCAGACTTGGTTGTTTTCTGGATGCTGCGTGCCTGTTTCTGTGCCACCATCAAAATCTTTAAGTAGACTGAAGACATTATCAAGGCTGGAATAAAAAATGTAAACATGGCTCCCATGACTGATGACCTCTGTGACTTATTTTGAAATAAAGTACACCTCGTTTGGTTTTGGTTCGGTGACAGTCCGAGACCAACTCCAATGAGAACAGAAACAGTCCAGGACACCAGGATCATGATACGAACAATGCGGCTATTAATTTTAACTCTATAAGTCAGAGGATGACACACTGCATAATATCTGTCAACAGAAATGATGCACAGATTCAAAATGGAGGAATTACACAGTATCACGTCTATGCTGCCTCGTAAAGTACAGAGCAAGTCTTGACCAGACCAGTATGACCTCACAAAGAGCACGACACTGAAAGGCAAAACTAAAAGTCCAACTAGCAGGTCAGCCACAGCCAGAGAGAGCATCAGGTAGTTTGTAGGAGTGTGGAGCTGTTTGAAGTAAACAATGGAGATTATTACAAGTAGGTTTCCAAACATTATGAGAACTGACAAAGAGCCACCAAAAATACATAATAGATATGAAATAGTCACTGCAGTTATGTCGGACACATTTGCTGATTCATTCAACTGAATTTGGTCTGCATTAACATCAGTAGTTTCCATTCATAAATGATCATTAATACTGTACCTTCATTTAGACATACAAGCAGATAAATGACATAAATATACACAGCAGTATCAAGTCTTCTTCATTGAAGCCTATGTTTAACACATCAATCCTGGTTGGTGCCTCTGTGGTGAAAGTAGTCTCTGCTGGTGAGCAGGACTTATTATATATGTCATACTGGCTCATTAACATATTCTGTTCCAGAAAGGTCCCACCAAATCAAACAAAATAGTTTTCAATTAGTTAATGGAAGGATGCAAGATGATTGTGTGAGTCCCTTTTAAACTACTTACTAGTAAAGAAAATATCAAAAAAGCCAGTTATTCATCATGCAATACAGAGGGGAGCGTCTGATTGTCCCCAAAGTTCTTCTGCAGCAGGTCAACAACTTCAAATTCACAGCCAATATCATTAAAAACTATCTTAAGCATAAAGAAGAACATGGAGTCCTGGAAGTGATGGTATGGCCCGTGCCGTGCAGAGCCTTGACCTAGAGAGTCATTGAGAGTGTCTGGGATTATATGAAGACTGAAGGATTTAAAACAGCCTACATTCACATCAAATCTGTGGTTAGTTCTCCAAGATGTTTGGAAGAACCTACCTGCAGAGTTCCTTCAAAACTAGACAAATTGATGCTTTTTTGAAGGCAAAGGGTTGTCTCACTAAGTACTGATTTGATTGAAGATTTCCTTCTGTCTGCTCACTCTGCATTTTGAAAACTGACTAAAGATTAAAGAAAAAAATAGAATTTATATTTGTGAAAGAATTCTTCCTTTACAGCATTTTTTCCACACTGGCCTAAAACCCTTGTGCAGAACTGTACTTTGTGGAGAGTTTTCTTGTTGTGTTTTTATCGTGAAGCACTTTGAGTTGCATTGCTCATGAAAGGTGCTATATAAACATAAGTCTGATTGACAGTCCTTTTGAACACTTTCTTGTCTACTTTTCTATTCCTGTCAAAGTTAACGTGCTAATCTTTGCGATTAATACAGCCGATATAACGTGATAAAATAATTGAACACAGTTAACGCAAGTTTGTGTACTTCTGGTGTGCGCTGACCTCTGACATGAAAAATGGGAATGATCCGCGCGAAACAGTCACTTGCCTGCAGTCAGCCAGACAGGAGAGAGTGAGATAGCAGCTGAAGATGGACAGATGTGAGGGATTGTTGGGCGGAAGGTTTCATTTTAAGAAGCAGAGCGACGGAACCATCTATTAAACAAAAGTTTTATGCAATAGGACAACTACCTGAAGTTGCAATCCTTTGCCTTGACTGTCAAAAAAACCCAGATGCATGACTGATTGTTGAGAACTGTGCAGAGGAATTCCTCGACATCGCCAGCTAGTGCATAGTAAGTGGCAAACTAACTACTCTAGGCACCGATGATGTTGGTAATATGCTGGTAGCTTGCTCAGGGAATTCCATTCGGACACATACTCTGCGTGGCTGATTGTGCTTTCGTTCTCTCTCTCTGTCTCTCCCTCTCCATCATGACAAATGTGAATGTCTGAGTTTCTAAGGACATTCTCAGGTAGATTTTTTTGTTGTTGTGATGTTATCACATGTTCTTATTGCATACAGGATGGCGGTCATCTATGCTGAGCCTTTATTTTAAGATGACCTGGTTGGCACTTGATAGGCCTGAATCTCTTTGAAATCACATAGTTCTGTCTTTAAAAAGAAAGATACAATTAAACAATGGTGTCTGAAATGCACACTTGCCCTAATTCCTACTTATTCTCTTCAAGTCAACACTTGTATTTTTATATTTTATATATGTCTCATTTTGTATAATTTTCTATTACTTTTTTGAATTTCTCACTTGTCCACCTCTGACCCCTTTTGCTGTTGTAACTAGTGAATTTATCTGGTGAGAGATTAATTAAGTCACATCTGAATCTACTATTTTTGCAGATATCTCTTATATCCCTCATGATAAGAAAAGCAGGGCCCTGGTTGTTTAAAACCACTATAAGAAAGAGAAGGGTTTATCATTCAGTCATTATTTTAAATTCAGTTTGCCTGTGTGTTACCACAGCAAAGTGAAATAACACAACAGGATACATTTTAACATGCTTGTCTGTATTTAAATTACAAATGCAGTGTCTGCAGACGCTCCAATAACCACATGATGTTTATGGAGGCAGAGGCACACTATCAGGGTTACATGAACTGGTCAAGTACATAGTGATTTGTTCACTGTGTTGACAATGAGGAGAACGGACAGGATTTATACATAAATGTACAAGATGAAGAGCAGATACAGTATGCAAAAGATATTTTATTAATCGCTAGAGCAAGACCTGATTAGTTTCATGTCAGGAGGTCGATTATTGATTCAAAGGAACTAAAGAGTTGTAAATGCAGTGTCTGCAGAATCCAAATAAAACAACTTACATAGTAATAACATTACATAAATATATAGAAATATTAGGTGTATAGATCCATGGACCCGTCAGTGTTAAAAGTGTTAAAAACAGAAAACCTCAAGGTCATAGTATGCAGAGGTCAAGAAGTTTTGCAAAAACAGACATGCTTCAACCTAAATACAGAGATCTAAGAAATAATATGTTGATCCTTAGTGCCAGATTTGAATGTTCACGTGTCAATCATGGGAAAGAAATAATGATTCAAGACAGTTTAGAATTAGAAATGTCGTCTTGAAATATTTTCCCAGTAATGATCATCCTAAAAGCTGATCGAAACCAGCTGTAAAAGAAAGCATAAACACATGGATTCAACATTGAGTTTGACCATCCGAGTAACTTGAATGCTTGTAGTACATGAAGTGGTATTGTGTAGTTGCTCACAGGATTTAAGTTGATGCACAGAAAGTAAGGCGTCCAACTCATCAGAAAAACCCCCATCACAATAGCCAGAGTTTTAGTCGCCTTTCTCTCTACTTTACTGACAGTTGAACCAGACTTGGTTGTTTTCTGGATGCTGCGTGCCTGTTTCTGTGCCACCATCAAAATCTTTAAGTAGATTGAAGACATCATCAAGGTTGGAATAAAAAATGTAAAAATAGCACCCATGATGAATGAGCTTTTTTTCTTATTCGGAGATAAAGTACACCTATTGTTCGATTGGTTTTGGTTCTGTGAGAGTCCGAGTCCAACTCCAATCAGAACAGAAACAGTCCAGGACACCAGGATCATGATCCAAACAATGCGGCTATTAATTTTAACTCTATACGTCAGAGGATGACACACTGCATAATATCTGTCAACAGAAATGATGCAAAGATTCAAAATGGAGGAATTACACAGTATCATGTCTATGCTGCCTCGTATAGTACAGAGCAAGTCTTGACCAGACCCGTATGACCTCACAAAGAGCACGACACTGAAAGGCAAAACTAAAAGTCCAACTAGCAGGTCAGCCACAGCCAGAGAGAGCATCAGGAAGTTTGTAGGAGTGTGGAGCTGTTTGAAGTAAACAATGGAGATTATTACAAGTAGGTTTCCAAACATTATGAGAACTGACAAAGAGCCACCAAAAATACAAAATAGATATGAAATAGTCACTGCAGTTATGTCAGACACATTTGCTGATCCATTCAACTGAATTTGGTCTGCATTAACGTCAGTAGTTTCCATTCATAAATTGTCATTAATACTGTACCTTCATTTAGACATGTAAGCAGATAAATGACATAAATATACACAGCAGTATCAAGTCCTCTGCATTGAAGCGTATGTTTAACACAACAATCCCTATAGTCTTTGCTGGTGAGCAGGATGTCCTTATTAAATAGGTTATACTGGCTCATTAGCATATTCTATTCAAGAGAGGTGTGTTTAATGCAGGTAATTATACTAAGTAACTACACCACTACTCACATGCTCCACCTACTTGTATATGCTATAGTTTTCCACCAAAAACAAAGAGAAAAAGCTTACATTTCAAAAAATTAATGGAAGGATACAAGACTATTGTGTGAGTCCCTTTAAACTACTTTGGAAAGAAAATATTCTCCAAAGTTATTCTGCAACTGGTCAGCAACTTCAAACAACAGCTAATATCATTAAGAACTATCTTCAGCATAAAGAACAACATGGAGTCCTGGAACCAATTGTGTCGTTGTCTCACCTAGTTGAGTAGAGAGTGTAATGTGCAGTCGATTTTAGATTTGAATCTCTAAAATCTCATAATTTAACAGAGGAGGTGTATTTAGCGTAAGCGTTGCCGAAAGCCGGCGATCACGAGCCGAATCACAACCCTTTCAGCCAGATTTTCGTTCAGTGACTGTGTCAGACGGAGTCTGTGCTATATGGTCATGCAGGAAGTACTGACCGATTCGGTGAACTGATCTTGTGAAAGCTAAGTCTGCTAGCCAGTCCCCTGTAGCCGGTGCGGATCACATAGGCATAGAGGCATATTGCTTAGCCTAAAAGTCCTGCTCACCACCAACCAGTTCACACATCTAATACTCTGGTGATTGGTGATTTACAGTCAAGTGTTTTCCCGGGGCCAGAGCGGGTGACAGAGTCTTATCTGAAACACATATAGAGTCTTATCCGAAACTGCTGGCTAAGGATAACCATAAATTCAGTAAAGCTACAATTCATTTTGGCAGTAATAACACCCGATTACGCCCATCGGAGGTCACAAAGGTTAATGTTGAGTCTGTGTGTAGGTACGCTAAATCAATGTTGGACACGTGATGACATGTATAGCCACATGTCCTCATTCAGTCGCTGCCTGTCAAGGTGGTGTCCAGAAAACAACAGACGGCGTCCATCACACTTGGAGCAGCTCTCTCTTATCTGGATGTTTAGTGAAGTTTATTAGAAAACCAACACCATGACAATTCAGAGTTGAGACCAGGAGGCAGAGTTGCAGTCCAGCAGGCTTCCACGTGCTTCTTTTTGAGGAGTCACCTACTGAAAAACCCCATAGAGACATGTGTCTGTCCCCCGACCCACTAGATTAAATAAATAAATGAATAAGAGGAGTTAGGCATTCTAAGAATACCACTTTTAAATGTGGACTATTAAATATAAGATCACTCTCTTCAAAATCTGTTTTAATTAATGATCCCATTACTGACAATCGTATTGATTTATTCTGTGTAACTGAAACTTGATTACATGAAAAAGATTATGTTAGTCAAAATGAGTGGACACCCACCACTCATGCTAACGTCCATATTCCCAGAAGCTCAGGCCGAGAAGAAGTATCAGCCATTTAGGTCTTTTTTTTTATTTAATACTAGACTATTAATCAACTCCAAGCCCAAACCTGTATATTTATCTTTTAAAAGCCTTATTCTTAGTCTTTCTCTGAATTCTTATTTGAGATTCAACATGTGAATAAACCAACTCATTGCTTTAGTCACACCCTCTGTGTTGTTTTAACTTGTGGTATCGATATATAAAACTGTGTTCCCCAAAACCCTCTCCTAACTGATCATTATTTACACACATTTAATTGCACAATAACTGCAATGACATAAAGAGAACAGTCGGTGCCTGTCTGATAATAATATGACATTCAAAGAGACAGGATAACCTTTATTTAACTCAGTATATCTGAAGTCACCTGTTGTGATTTTACTCCCTCTCATACCTTGTTGATAGTGCAGCAGCCTCACTGTGTACTACATTACATTATGTTGTCCCTCTGAAAAAGAAAGTGGTGAATCAGATGTGACAAGCACCATGTAGATAAGAAAGAAAACGGCATTCCACTAATCTAGAGAAATTTCATATAGCCTGGAAAGATTGTTTTGTAGCATACAAAAAAGCCCTACAGAGTTGCCTATTATTCTTCTTTAATTGAAGAAAATGAGAATAATCACAGGTATCATTATTAAGTGGATATGTGCCCCAAGCTTTTAAAGTAGCAGTTATTAAACCCCTTCTCAAAAAAGCAACCCTCGACCCAGATGTTTTAGCTAATTATCGACCTACATCCATCTTTCCTTTGCTTCTAAAATTCAGTTTGAAGTTTTTTCCAAACAGGTTTTATTATGTGAAGCACTCTGTGCTACATTTTTATTGTATGAAAAGTACTTCAATTTTATTTATATAGCTCAACAGAAGGGCTTTACAGTAATGTATAGCAAGTGACACCCTCTATCCTTAGACCCTCACATCGAGTTTACAAATAAAGTTTGATTGATTGATTGCCAAATATAAAAGCAGACCATAATGTACTCAAAACACTTATATACACTTTAATTATCTTAATTATTTGATGTCTATGAGCAACACAATCAGGCATAGTAAATATATGTAATATAACTATGCAATTCTGGTTTACATTGTACATATTGAGCTCAAATTGTAAATATCACAATGTACAGTATATTATATTTTTACTTTTCATCAGTATAGCTGACATTTTTCTATACTGTACATTCACAGATGTGAAAATGCATGTTTATTATTTATTACCCTGATTCTTACTGTCTCTCTGGTGAGAGATTAATAAAGTCACATCCAAATCTACTATTTTGGCAGATATCTCTTATATCCCACATGATAAAATAATCTAGGCCCCAAATTTAGAACCACTACAAGAATGATATGGATTTGATCATTCAGACCCTGTGTGTTACCACAGCAAAGTGAAATAATAAAACTTACAACAACAGAAATTCATACATGTAAATGTATTTAACTTACAGTGTCTGCAGGCGGGCAATAACAACATACACTGAATTAGATGCACATGATGTTTGTGGAGGCAGAGACGCAATATCAGGGTAACATGTACTGGTCAAGTACATAGTGATTTGTTCACTGTGTTGACAAAGAGTAGCACAGACACAATATGCATGTAAATGTATAAGCAGATATGGTATGTAAATGATATTGTGTTAATCTCTAAAGCAAGACCTGATCAGGAAGTCAAATAATGATTCAAAAGCATGACAGAGATGCAAATGCAGTGTCTGCAGAATCCAAATGAACCAAACATTCATAGTAAAAGACTTAAATAACATTACATAATTATACATAAATATTCGGTGTATAGATGCATTGACCCATTTGAGTGTTGAAAACAGATGTTTAACATCAAGGCCACATAGTATGTAGAAGTCAAGAGGTTTCTATGTTGCAAAAACAGACGTAAGAGATCTAAGATGTATGTTGGTCCTTAGTGCCAGATTTGATTATTTACGTGTCAATCATGTGAAACTAATAATAATTAGTTTAGAATTAGAGTTTAGAATTAGAAATGTCATCTTTAAGTATCTTCCCTGTAACGATCATCCTAAAAGCTGATCGAAACCAGCTGTAAAAGAAAGCATAAACACACGGATTCAGCATTGAATTTGACCATCCGAGTAACTTGAATGCTTGTAGTACATGAAGTGGTATTGTGTAGTTGCTCACAGGATTTAAGTTGAGACACAGAAAGAAAGGCGTCCAACTCATCAGAAAAACCCCCATCACAATAGCCAGAGTTTTAGTCGCCTTTCTCTCTACTTTACTGACAGTTGAACCAGACTTTGTTGTTTTCTGGATGCTGCGTGCCTGTTTCTGTGCCACCATCAAAATCTTTAAGTAGATTGAAGACATTATCAAGGCTGGAATAAAAAATGTAAACATGGCTCCCATAACTGATGACCTCTGTGACTTTTTTTGAAATAAAGTACACCTCATTTGGTTTTGGTTTGGCGACAGTCCGAGACCAACCCCAATAAGAACAGAAACAGTCCAGGACACCAGGATCATGATCCAAACAACGCGGCTATTAATTCTAACTCTGTAAGTCAGAGGATGACACACTGCATAATATCTGTCAACAGAAATGAAGCACAGATTCAAAATGGAGGAATTACACAGTATCATGTCTATGCTGCCTCGTATAGTGCAGAGCAAGCCTTGACCAGACCAGTATGACCTCACAAAGAGCACGACACTGAAAGGCAAAACTAAAAGTCCAACTAGCAGGTCAGCCACAGCCAGAGAGAGCATCAGGAAGTTTGTAGGAGTGTGGAGCTGTTTGAAGTAAACAATGGAGATTATTACAAGTAGGTTTCCAAACATTATGAGAACTGACAAAGAGCCACTAACAATACATAATAGATAGGAAGTAGTCACTGCAGTTATGTCAGGCACATTTGCTGATCCATTCAACTGAATTTGGTCTGCATTAACGTCAGTAGTTTCCATTCATAAAAGATCATGCATTTAGACGTATAAGCAGATAAATTGACATCATAACACAGCAGTATTAAGTCTTTTGCATTGGGATGTATGTTAAACCCAGTTATATATATATATATGCCTAGTTTGTGAAAGAGTCTCTGTGGGTGAGCAGAATGCCATGATAAGATAGGTAAGGCTGGCTCATTAGCATATTCTCATCAAAATAGTTGTTTAATGCAGGTGAATGTGCCGAGTAACCACACCTCCACTGACATAGCACTTAGTGACGAACAACTTTAATAAAAAAAAGTTTTTTAATCTCCAATCAATCGAAGGATTCAACGTGATTGTGTCCATTCAAACTACTTTGTATTCAGAATGAATGACATTTTGTTCTTTGTTCTGGTTCTTTGTTCAGCAACACACTCACTTTCACTGAGCTACATTATATTGGACCAAAGTAGTTTTTCAGACATCCTAAAAAGTCTTCTAAATTAAAGTTTAAGCTCCCGAACCAAGCAAACCTTCTTCAGGGTTGGTTGTACCCAGGTATTTCTTTTCTTTTTCTTGTTATTCAATAAAATAACTATGTAGCATCTCATACTTGATGATGACTCCACCTGACTGTTCCTGTCAAGCAAGTTTTTCTGGTACTTTAAGTCATTTGCTTATTTGTATCACACTTGGTGTGAATAGAGAGGTGGTGTCAAACTTATTCTCCAAAGTTATTCGTGCTGCTCGTCAATAATAAACATACAGGATTTCAGCATCGTCATTGTCCATCAGGGCATGTTGTTATTTACACCGGATAGGTCTTTAAAGAGGACCCACAAGCAGTAACCGTGGTAACGGGGACAGGTTAACACAAACCCAAATGCATTTTTCCCTCCACCTGTCATGGAGTAGTGCGATATAGGTAAAAATAAGCCTTGTTTCTAGGAGATTGTGTGTGCAAATAGTGGACATTCTAAGGTACAATTTCTTAAATGAAGAACAGGAAGACTCATTTTAAGTATGTTGTCACAAGCAAAGACGTTATGTCATGTAAGACATGTTTAAAAGTCTTTAAATGTTGACCAGTTTTGTCTTGTTTTTGGAACAGTAGTTTTTTAAGTAACATTAAAATCTGAAAGTGGACATAGATTTGCAGACTAATTTTAAGTATTCTAGCCAAGCAAAATTAGCTAATATCATTGGCAGATTCATTTTCCTTAAAAATAGAAATAAAATAAAATAATCTTTGGCTTATTTTAGGGGGTAGTTTTTGCAGAGCCCAGGTTTTGTTTTTTAAAACACCAAAACACCAAAATCCTGCCAGGTAATTGTGACCCTGAACTTCTGACCTTCTTGCGTCCAACAGAAGTTATATTAACACCCCGCATCAAAGGCCATGCAGAAAATCAGCAATTCTACACGACAGTAGTATGAAGTTTTTCAGCCCCTGCTGCCTCATTCAAAAAAATGATTCAAATGATTATTTTGTGACTTTGGTGCCTTAAATCCTTCATTTGAATGTGCAAAATGAAGTTCTCCTGTATCTTCGCAAATAAAAAAATTTCAGATTTTCACTATGGATTTTAGTATGGGAGAGTTAGTGTAGCTGTGTTCGGTCTGGATTCTGAGTACAACACAGCATTAAGACTGCACTTATCAAAGTCTGAAATTATAAACATGTGAATAATGGTGCATCCAAAACCACTGTCTTAGTATCATTGGACCTTAGTGCTGCATTTGACACGTTTGATCACAACATACTGATCGACAGACTGGAAATATGGGTGGATCATCTCTTATCACACCTATGCAGATGACACACAACTTTATATTCCCATGTCATCTCATGAATGGACTCCCTTGCTTTCACTGAGTAAGTGCATTCATCAAATCAATGAGTGGATGTGCCATAACTTTCTCCAGCCCAATGCAGACAATACTAAAGTGATTGTTTTTGGCCCAAAAATGAAAGGTCAAAGGGCAGTGCTCACTTTGACTCCCTGTCATTGAAAGCTAAAGAACATTGCAAGGATCAAGGTTTTTCTGTCCAAATGAGACACAGAAAAACTTGTTCATGCTTTCATTTTGAGTAGACTAAATTATTGCAATCATGTCTTCACAGGTCTTAACAAAAAATCAACCAGGCAGCTGCAGCTGGTCCAGAATGCTGCTGCCAGAGTCCTGCCTAATACCAGGAAATGGGACCACATCGCACCGGTCCTCAGATCACTACACTGGTGTCAAAGGTTAGATTTCAAAATCTTACTCTTGGTCTTCAAAGCACTGAAATGTATTGGACCAAAATACATCCTAGACTATTTAGTTCCCTATGAAGCATCCAGAGCCCTAAGATGATCAAGAACAGGTTTACTCTGTGTTTCCCAGATGCAGAACCAAACAAAGTGAGGCAGCATTCAGTTATTCTGCTCCTCACCTGTGGAATCAGACTGTCAGGCCTGAAAACATTATTTAGTGCAGCTTGTTCTTAAATTTGTATCAATTCATTCTTGTCTTTTAAATGCACTTTTTATTGGCAAATCACATATTTATCTCTCATGATTTTAATGAATATTTTAATTTGAATGTCTTGCTTTTATTACAAGTCATGTAATTTCAATGTCTACCTTTTATTTTGATCACTGTCATTTTAATGTCTTGCTAGGATTTTCTTAATGAATTTGTATGGCTTTGCCTTTCTTTAAACTTCAGTTTCCAGTTGGAAGTGTGATTAACTACAAGAAAAAGCAGGAAACCTGAACTTTCACTTTAAAGTTTCACACTTTCTGTTTTAGACCTTTCATCATATTAACATAGTTTTTAAAGTCCAACCATGTCAATTAGTTTACTGCCTGATGCAATATTATGTAACCTGGCATCACTCCCATTAAAGGTGTGAAGCCTTTGGTCCCTTGGCTTTTCGGCTGGTACACATGAGCTCTCGTTCTACCTATGGTGCTTAGTCTACACAACCTTTCCTATTTGACCCCAGATAATTATGTCATGTTTATTACTGAAATGTGTTACCAGCTAAAACTAAGCAAAAACAGCTGATTAACAGCAATGATGACATGACATGGGGACAGAAAAATTAACTTTGGAAAAGTCAAACTTCTTGTGGGCATTTTTCGTCAGCTGAATTATTATAGTATCACCTACTTTAATAAAGACGTTAAAAATGCCTTTCAGAAATTTCTCATTAACATTATTGTTAATTATTTCAGTTGGATATGGTTCACCTACATAACAGCTGGTGTTGTTGTAGGATTGTGACTGTGCTGTCATTCAGATCATTTTACTTTTTGAAAAGTATACAAAAAGTTCTCACAACATATTCTCACCATGATTTGTGTATACTGTATATTATTCCCCACTTGCCCACTTGGACAGTCTTGTATGAAAAAAAAAACAAAAAAAAACATGACTGGTTGCGATACAATTTAAACACTCGGATGTGTGAGTGTATGCAGTTTATGTAGAAGTCATGAAAGGAAATGTAAGGCAGTGGCTCCGAAAATAATTTGTTTTGGGTTTTATGCAAAGAAAGCTACATTTGCAGCTTTCCCTGTGTCCACTGGTTGGCGCTATGGTTGTTTAACTATGTCACAATATTGACATGAAGGTGTCTTCAGGCTGGGACTCTTTGGGGAAAAAAGTTTGGGAAAACACTTAAGACTTGAGCTACAGCAACTTCCTGTTCAAGAGATGTTGCTACAATCTTTCTTTGACACAAAATAAAATCAATAAGGCTTGTTTCACTATATTTTAGTCTGTTATATTTTGCTCCTGGTGGAGGGAGTTGCGCTTTAATGACACTATTCAGAAAGATTGTCAGAAACCTTTCACCTTTTCCATTTTTATTTTTGAAACATCAAAAACACTACTTTCTGCTACATTCAGACGTGAAACTTGTTTTTAATGCACGCTTCATAGTTTGTTCACAGTCTGATGCAATATTATGTAACCTGGCAACTGCTCCCATTAAAGGTGTGAAGTCTTCGGTCCCTTGGCTGCTCGGATGGTACACATGAACTCCAGTTCTTCCTAAGGTGCTTTGTATACACAACCTCTCCTATTTGGTGCCAGGTAAACATGTCATGTCTATTCCTGAAATGTTTTCAACAAAGTTGCAAGCTGAAGCAAAGCAAAAACAGCAATGATGACGTGACATGGGGGACAGAGAAAACTATGTTGGAAAAGTTACACTTCTGCCAGGCAGTTCCTGACGGTCACTAATTATACATCACATACACAAAGTAAAGTATGTGTATAGGGATGAAACATGTTTTTCAGTCACTTTGGATAAAGTGTGGCTGAAATTGTTACTGACCCATATAAATTGCCGGTTAATGCTATTGCTAATGAGCACACGTCGTTTACTCCTAAAGGGATAGTTGGTGTATGTGTTTATTGTCGCGCAAACACTGTTGCCCAGGTCTTTCAACATCTACAGTCTGCATTTGACATTATTCAAGGTTATGCTGTTTTCAAACAAAAGGATTGAGTTTGTGGACTCACAGATACCTAGGAATCTCAATTGATGTAAATCTCTCCTTTAAGTGCCATATTGAAAACCTTTTAAAGAAGTTGAAACTACAGCTAGGGTTCTTCTTGGAACAAAGAGTATCTTAACTTGAACGCCAGGACGCCATTGTCACTTTTATTGTCACACAGGCAATGCAGTCATAGCCTGCACACCCAGGCCTTTATTACCTTCAACGTTCCTTCAGGACTTACAGAGCAAGGCAAAAAGGCATTTTCTTACTCTTGCCCTTTCAACCTGGAGCACTCTACAACAGAATCGGAAGTTGTCCAGATTGATTCAATTGGGGGGTTTCAAATGATCTTAAAGGGCACTTGAAACATTTCTGGAAACTTGTTCCCCTTGTTAGCATTTTACTCTGCTCTATTTGGCACTTTGATTTTGCTGTATTGATTTTACTGTAGGGTCACACGGTTGGTGCTTTCTGCATGGAGTTTGCATGTTCTCCCCGTGTGTGCCTGGGTTTTCTCCGGGATCTCCGGTTTCCTCCCACAGTCCAAAAACATGCAATATGGCGATTAGGTAAATTGGAGACTCTAAATTGCCCATAGGTGTGGTTGTGAGAGTGGATGGTTGTTTGTCATGTGGCCCTGTGATGGACCGGCGATCTGTCCAGAGTGTGACCCTGCCTATCGCCCTAGGTCAGCTGAGATAGGCACAGTTCCCCCTGTGACCCTCATGTGAAGTATAAAGTGGTAGAAGATGGATGGATGGATTGTCCTGTATTTCTGTCTGTCCGTAACTAATTGTTCTTTCTTATATTGTATGTTAGTCTGAAACAAGTCTCTCTTGATAATGAGAGTGTCTCGTGTCTCAATGAGACTACCTGTATAAATGAAAGTTAAATAAGATTAAATGTGTGATCAAGTCTGTGATATCTAACATTATGTTTAGCACTTTTTCTTGTAGTTTCCCAGCTGTAAAAAGTAAAGTATGTCATTTTCCATCATGGCACACACAGAGTTTTTGATCTACTGCTGCCTCTTCTTTTTGCTAAAAACATGGATTTTCTCTTGCAGTTAACAAACTTACATTTTCTGGACAGAAACTTAAGGAGGCATAAATGTTATTAATTAAGCCTTTGAAAATGACTATCAAATGTGTGGATACATCATAGGGGAGTTGGGTTGGTACCTCATCAAAGGGGGCTGATGATGCATTTGTGGTCTGATTTAATACAAAAAAAAAAAGGGGGGGAGAGAAAGCACTCAGTGACTCAAGTATATTTCCTAAGGCTGCTCAGTGTCTCACAATGTCAATTCACTAACAATGTGTGTGAATATGCAACTGACAGAAATAAAATACATATTACACATATTAACACAAATCCATTTCATACAATATAATCCAACACAATCACTAACCAAAATAAAAAAGTAATAAATTAAGGCCCATTGCTTATTTTTTGTTACCTCTCCTAACAATTAGATAGATCCGTGATGTTTTACATTTTCAAGCTTTTTCAAAACTCCACAGAGACAAATACAATTAATCATATTCCATTCATTCCATAGTTTAACTCCCAAAACTATATATATAATACAAACTATAGTTTACATGTGTTCTTGCTATACATGTTTCACAAATGCACAACCCTCTTAGATTACACATTCTGTCCCACAACGTGATAAAAAACATAATTACAACTGGCAATTTTTTTTTACTCAATATAGGTATCTACAATGTTTGTAATGAACAAAATGTCTACGCTGTTAAAGATTTCAGGCTTTACTGCACATTCATTTTTCTTCAATTTTGAGAGTAAAGAGAAAGTGTATTGTTTGAGTGATCATTTGTCCGACATTAGATTATTTTACTCAGTTTATTTTCATATTTTATATGATTTAATATTAATGTATTTAAAAGAATATAGTGTCATTGCGGTTGAACGATTCCTTTCATTCTATAGAGGTCCATAGAAAATTGCTGTAAGTTGTACCTTTACATATTAACATATTTGCTTGCATCAAAACTGCATTCATTAAATGCATAAATGTTTTGAAAGTGCTTTTTTTTCCCACAATGGCAAAGTAACTATCAGTTATTCCAAACTTTATTTTCACTTTCAATCTATTAAAAAACTTCAAAACAAGTTGGAATTAACAAAATCGCCTTTAAATATTTTTCCAGAAATAATAATTCTGAATGCTGATCTGAACCAGCTATAAAAGAAAGCATAAATCAGTGGATTCAGCATTGAGTTGGACAATGTGAGCCAGTTGAGAGTCTCAATCAGTGGGATGGGTGGGGGATAATAGGTCAACGGCTGAAAGACAATGCACAGAAAGTAAGGAATCATACATAAAAGAAAAACCCCCATGACTGTAGCAAGAGTTTTTGTGGCCTTCTTCTCCATCTTACTCACAGCTGCTCCAGAACTTGTGCTCTGAAATGTTGTGTTCTGGATGCTTTTCACCTGTTGCTGAGCAACAAGGAAAATCTTGAAGTAAATAGCGAGCATTATGATCGCTGGCAGGTAGAAGGAGAAAACGGGTCCCATCGTATTTGCCATCACAACATCAACGGAGCACGTTTCCTCACATGTTCCTTGGCTGAATCCTGCGATTATTATACAGATCCCTATTAAAGCAGAGATGCCCCAGGTCACCAGGATCATAACTGCTGTGACACGAACGTTTATTTTTACTTTATACGTCAGCGGCTGGCACACTGCATAATATCGGTCTATAGAAATGCAACACAAGTGTAGAATAGAAGCAGTGCACAGTGATACATCAAAGCTGTCACGGATTTGGCACATAAAGTCCTGGTGAAACAGACATGAGGTGACAGTGAATGCCATGCTGAAAGGAAAGACGAGGACGCCGACGAGCAGGTCGGCCACAGCCAGGGAGAGGATGAGGTAGTTAGTAGGAGTGTGCAGCTGTTTGAAGTAAATGATGGATATGATAACTAGTAGGTTTCCACATATTGTGGCGACTGATAACAAGCCAAGGATTATATACACCAAAACACAAGTTAGGGAAGGGTCACTTGCAAAAACATAGCTTGTATTAGTAGATTCATAGCAGGGATGTAGGTCATCGACGATGAAAGTGCTGTTTAGTGTCAGCTCTGCATCCATGCTTCTTTATGTCTGTAATGACAATCAATATTAGGAACAATAAAGGCTTACAGATTTTCATTTAATTTCATTTTTACATTTAGTTTTTTCCCCTCTTACCTACTAACACCTCATCATCCCTGCAATGACAGTGTTGTGCGTCCTTAGTCTGGATGCAAGGGTTAAGAACCTTGAGGTTTGGCACAGTATTTATAACCCCTTGTCTCATAAAGTTTACATACAGTCTGGTGTGTGTGCCTACTGTACATCATGTATATGTGTGTTTGTCTACATGTCTCTAGTAGGTTATGGGGACCGATTTCTTTTGTGCAAGTCTGTCTTTGAGAGGACATTATGACCTTGTGAGGACATCTTGGTGGGTCCTCACATCTTTAAAGGGCTTTTTGAGGATTAAGATTTGGTTTTAGAATTAAGTGAAGGCAGGGTTTCTCAATCCTGGTCCTGGGGACCCACTGTCCTACATGTTTTAGATGTTTCCCTGCTCCAACACACCTGATTCGAATGGTCAGCTCATCAGCAAGCTCTGTAGAAGCCTGATAACAACCCATTCATTTGAATCAGATGTTGAATCAAGGATTGGAGTTTCAGTTGTGATGGTAAAGTTAAGGGTAAGGGGCTAGGTAATGCATTATGTCTGCAGCACCAGCATACATGTGTGAATGTGTGTACATGCATGTTTTTCTTCTCCTCTGGACCTTTTCTTTTCTGGCATAAACACTAACCTACCTTATCAGAACCTCTAGGCCTCACAGGAACTAAAACCTGGCCCCAATGAGGCACAACCTCATGGCCCAACAAGAATATCTGAGCATAAACAGTGTGTTTTCATGCACTGCTCATTGTTGTACCTTTTAAATGGATCACTGTCCATGCAGCAGAATACAAGAACTACCCGGTTAGCATGTCCATGGCATGTGGACCCCATAAGGATTATATTTGGGCCGACATATGGCATATGGTTTCCAAACAGGATTGTCCTTGGTTTCCATGGAGACGCCACTCATGATTGCCCACAAAGCTTACCATGTGGGGCATATATTAGTTTAACCATAAATGCATTAAGCCCATACCCAAAAGGTACCCACTAAGTAACCAGGTAGCCTGGAAAGAGTGTGGGTGGTGCCACCATTGGAAAAAACGGACAAACCTGCTTCGGAACCACATTGTCAGTCAGAATATAACCATAATGGGGTCCACATTCCCTGGCAGAACCTAATTTTTGATGTCTGGGTTAGAGTTATTGGTCACTAGCTTTTAGATACACACCTGTAGCAGTATGCCAGCATCAAACAAGTACAGTTGACATGTCAAACACATTAGGTTAGGAGTTATGTTGGTACCTCATCAAAGGGGGCCAATGATGCATTTGTAGTCTGATTTAATAAAAAAAAAAAAGGGGGAGAGAAAGCACTCAGTGACTCAAGTTTATTTCCTAAGGCTGCTCAGTGTCTCACAATGTCAATTCACTAACAATGTGTGTGAATATGCAACTGACAGAAATAAAATACATATTACACATATTTACAAAAATCCATTTCACACAATATAATCCTACACAATCACTAACCAGAATAAAAAAAAGTAATAAACTTAGGCCCATTGCTTATTTTTTGTTACCTCTCCTAACAATTAGATAGATCCGTGATGTTTTACATTTTCAAGCTTTTTCAAAACTCCACAGAGACAAATACAATTAATCATATTCCATTCATTCCATAGTTTAACTCCCAAAACTATATATATATAATACAAACTATAGTTTACATGTGTTCTTGCTATACATGTTTCACAAATGCACAACCCTCTTAGACTACACATTCTGTCCCACAATGTGATAAAAAACATAATTACAACTGGCATTTTCTTTTTACTCAATATAGGTATCTACAATGTTTGTAATGAACAAAATGTCTACGCTGTTAAAGATTTCAGGCTTTACTGCACATTCATTTTTCTTCAATTTTGAGAGTAAAGAGAAAGTGTATTGTTTGAGTGATCATTTGTCCGACATTAGATTATTTTACTCAGTTTATTTTCATATTTTATATGATTTATTATTCATGTATTTGAAAAGAATATAGTGTCATTGCAGTTTAATGATTCCTTTCATTCTATAGAGGTCCATAGGAAATTGCTGTAAGTTGTACCTTTACATATTAACATATTTGCTTGCATCAAAACTGCATTCATTAAATGCATTAATGTTTTGAAAGTGCTTTATTTTTCCCACAATGACAAAGTTATTATCAGTTGTTCCAAACTTTATTTTCACTTTCAATCTATTTAAAACAAGTTGGAATTAACGAAATCACCTTTAAATATTTTTCCAGAAATAATAATTCTGAATGCTGATCTGAACCAGCTATAAAAGAAAGCATAAATCAGTGGATTCAGCATTGAGTTGGACAATGCGAGCCAGTTGAGAGTCTCAATCAGTGGGATGGGTGGGGGATAATAGGCCAACGGCTGAAAGACGATGCACAGAAAGTAAGGAATCATACATAAAAGAAAAACCCCCATGACTGTAGCAAGAGTTTTTGTGGCCTTCTTCTCCATCTTACTCACAGCTGCTCTAGAACTTGTGCTCTGAAATGTTGTGTTCTGGATGCTTTTCACCTGTTGCTGTGCAACAAGGAAAATCTTAAAGTAAATAGCGAGCATTATGATCGCTGGCAGGTAGAAGGAGAAAATGGGTCCCATCGTATTTGCCATCACAACATCAACAGAGCACGTTTCCTCACATGTTCCTTGGCTGAATCCTGCGATTATTATACAGATCCCTATTAAAGCAGAGATGCCCCAGGTCACCAGGATCATAACTGCTGTGACACAAACGTTTATTTTAACTTTGTACTTCAGCGGCTGGCACACTGCATAATATCGGTCTATAGAAATGCAACACAAGTGTAGAATAGAAGCAGTGCACAGTGATGCATCAAAGCAGTCGCGGATTTTGCACATAAAGTCCTGGTGAAACAGACATGAGGTGACAGTGAATGCCATGCTGAAAGGAGAGACGAGGACGCCGACGAGCAGGTCGGCCACGGCCAGGGAGAGGATGAGGTAGTTAGTAGGAGTGTGCAGCTGTTTGAAGTAAATGATGGATATGATAACTAGTAGGTTTCCACATATTGTGGCGACAGATAACAAGCCAAGGATTATATACACCAAAACACACGTTAGGGAAGGGTCACTTGCAAAAACATAGCTTGTATTAGTTGATTCATAGCAGGGATGAAGGTCATCGACGGGTAAAGTGCTGTTTAGTGTCAGCTCTGCGTCCATGCTTCTTTATGTCTGTAATGACAATCAATATTAGGAACAATAAAGGCTTACAGATTTTCATTTAATTAAATTTTTACATTTAGTTTTTTCCCCTCTTACCTACTAACACCTCATCATCCCTGCAATGACAGTGTTGTGCGTCCTTAGTCTGGATGCAAGTGTTAAGAACCTTGAGGGTTGGCACAGTATTTATAACCCCTTGTCTCATAAAGTTTACATACAGTCTGGTGTGTGTGCCTACTGTACATCGTGTGTATGTTTGTTTGTCTACATGTCTCTAGTAGGTTATGAGGACCGATTTTTTTGTGCAAGTCTGTCTTTGAGAGGACATTTTGACCTTGTGAGGACATCTTGGTGGGTCCTCACAACTTTAAAGGGCTTTTTGAGGATTAAGACTTGGTTTTAGAATTAAGTGAAGGCAGGGTTTCTCAATCCTGGTCCTGGGGACCCACTGTCCTACATGTTTTAGATGTTTCCCTGCTCCAACACACCTGATTCGAATGGTCAGCTCATCAGCAAGCTCTGTAGAAGCCTGATAACGATCCATTCATTTGAATCAGATGTTGAATCAAGGATTGGAGTTGGGCATTCAGTTGTGATGGTTAAGTTTAGGGTAAGGGGCTAGGTAATGCATTATGTCTGCAGCACCAGCATACATGTGTGAATGTGTGTACATGCATGTTTTTCTTCTCCTCTGGAGCTTTTCTTTTCTGGCATAAACACTAACCTACCTTATCAGAACCTCTAGGCCTCACAGGAACTAGAACCTGGCCCCAATGAGGCACAACCTCATGGCCCAACAAGAATATCTGAGCATAAACAGTGTGTTTTCATGCACTGTTCATTGTTGACATATGGCATAAACAGGATTGTCCTTGGTTTCCATGGAGACGCCACCCATGATTGCCCACAAAGCTTCCCATGTGGGGCCTATATTAGTTTAACCATAAATGCATTAAGCCCATACCCAAATGGTACCCACTAAGTAACCAGGTAGCCTGGAAAGAGTGTGGGTGGTGCCACCATAGAAAAAAGAGACAAACCTGCTTCGGAACCACACTGTCAGCCAGAATATAACCAATTATGGGGTCCACATTTCTTGGCAGAACCTCATTTTTGATGTCTGGGTTAGAGTTATTGGTCACTAGCTTTTAGATACACACCTATAGCAGTATGCCAGCATCAAACAAACACAGTTGACATGTCAAACACATTAGAGCCAATGTAAGAAAAAAAATCAGATATGATACATAAACTAAAATCAACTTCCCTTTATTTAACAGAATAAAAGGACATAAAAAAGGCTTTGAGTGTCCTCACTAACGGACATTTTTTTTGTTTAGCATTGGAAATTTTAGACATTGTTACCTACGGCAAATTATGAAGCCACACTGTTGTAACATGATTATATTGCATTTCTTGATGCAGACTGTGTTAAGTAACAACGTTTCCTATGTCCATCATGGTAGCATGACTGTTTCTTATATACTGTAATACGGCCTGAGGGCTTGATGTTCATGCATGTTGATGTTCATACAGCCTTGGAGCCTTTCCTTGGCCTTTGACATTACTACTTATCTCAAAAGTGTTTGCCTCTCACCTGTCGTGTGTTGTGCTCTGTTTGTGTTTTATGTTTTTAAATGTTTGCTTTATTACTGTACAGCACTTTGGTAAAAAAAAAAAAAGATGGATTGGATTTTCAGTCTTGCAAACTTTGTGTTGCAAGTGTCACATTTTATGTCTTTATATATTTGCAAAATACAGTAAGATTTTGTGAAAACACTGAGCATCTTTTCTTTGCACTTTTATCTGATACACATCATTCAGGTTCACATCATTCAATACATTGCAGAAAACAACTTTTTAAAACTGTTTTTCTAAATTGGTTTATGCTTTATTTAGATTTGATTTTATCAGTGAAAATAATGAAAATGTTGTCTTTGTCCTATTTTCTATTTAACAAAGGATCTAAGATAATACAGGTTTTAGCTTTTATTACATCATTGAATATGTCCCAACTTTCGTGGAAATGGAGTGATTTGCCTGCAAGTCAAAGCAACATAGTATGGTCGGATTTTCACCTTGTGGCTCTAGATTTCGCTGCCATAAAGATGAGGACTGATAACAGTAAGCAGTCGGGCAAGTCAAGTCAACAAGTCGATTACTGATGCCATCACATTGACACAGTGAAGGAACACAGCTGTACAACAATGAGCAACTTTTATTAAGGTTCAACAGTCAATATGTATAGTAAAGTGTACTTTCTCAAAGACATTTAAACAAAATAAAACATAGGTCTTCAATTTCCAGGAATTTTAAGTGCACAACAGAGCATGATTAAGATCTCTCCCACCCGGCGCTAGTCTGTGCACAAGTAGACACAGAGAGAGGGGAAAAAAAATTATGTTAATGCCCTAGTAACCGGTGGCCTAAATCCTTCAAAAACACCATGTTAAGATAAACCTGAGTCCCAGAGAACATGGGAAAAAGAATGTCACAGACTCACAGAAGAGCATGGGCTATTTAGACTAGAAAAAATAATTGTTAATGTAAATCAGCTTTAATTAACGATCTTAGAGTTTAGGACTCTCGTACACTCCAGTTTAATTGTCCTATCTGTTTTCAGTTTTCAGACATTTGGTGATAATTCAGATAAGTAAAACAGATTTTTTTGTTTGACTTTTTCACTGTGTAAAACAATAACTATTGTTGTAAATGCAATACAATTAATTCAGTGAACAATATGTGATTTGCTATGTTGCTGAAATGCAAATATTCATTACATGTTTTAATCAGTGTCCACAATTGAAAATCGCTTCTGAAAAAGTGCTGATCAGCATTTCATTGAATTTTGAGTGGATTATTGCACATGTTCCAGGAATTGAATGAACATTTTTTTTAGGTAGAATACACCAGGTTAAAAAAGTTTGGAGTTGGCAAAATCCCCTTGGAATATTTTCCCTGAAATGATCATTCTGAAAGCTGACCTGAACCAGGCGTAAAAGAAAGCATAGATGAATGGATTTAGCATTGAGTTGGACAGCGTGAGCCAGTTGAGAGTCTCAATCACAGCAATCGGTGTTGCATCAAACGTTAAAGGCTGAAAGATGATGCAGAGAAAGTAAGGAGTCCAACACAGAAGAAACACCCCCATAACAGTAGCCAGAGTCTTTGTGGCCTTCCTCTCCATCTTACTGACTGTTGCTCCAGACTTTGTGCTCTGACAAGCCGCGTTCCGGATGCTGTGCGCTTGTTTCTGTGCAACAAGGAAAATCTTCAGGTAGATACAGAGCATTATAATGACAGGGATGTAAAAGGAGAAAATACACGCCAGAGTGGTCGATATTAGAGCATCAATTAAACAACTGTCTTCACACTTCCCCTGATTAAAGCCTGCAACTATGATGCCGATTCCGATCAGAGCGGCAAGTCCCCAGCTGACCAGGATCATGCCCGCGATAACCCGATTCGTTATTTTACTTTTATACGTGAGAGGCTGGCACACTGCGTGGTACCTGTCTATGGAAATACAACACAGGTTCAAAATCGAGGCGGTGCTCAGGGTCACATCGAAGCAGCCTCGTACTTTGCAGAACAAACCTTCGTGAAACCAACATGAGGTTACGGTGAACGCCATGCTGAAAGGAAAGACCAGAACTCCGACAAGCAGGTCGGCCACAGCCAGAGAGAGGATGAGGTAGTTTGTCGGAGTGTGCAGCTGTTTGAAGTAAATGATTGAAACGATGACTAGGAAGTTTCCACATATGGTGACAACACACAACAGACCAAGGAATGCGTAAAGTAATACACATATAACTGAAGGATTGCTTGTAAATATGTATCTTCCATTATCTGGTACGTAGCACAGTATGTTGTCAACAGCTGCAGTCCCGTTGACGGCCAATTCTGGTTCCATGTGTCCAGATTCCTGCAATTCAGTTTCATATCAGTAATCACTTACATTGATAAATCATTTAAAAAAAAGTATAGAATATCAAAATAAAGGAAAAATACAGGATAAAAACAAAGGTAACTACACACCTCGGAAACAGCTTGTGTTCTGCGCTGTGCTGAACATATGGACTTAAATAATAACTCCCCATCTTATTATCATGATCAGAGATTTCCTGGGACCAATCACATTAGGTATAATACATTATGTCTGTAATGGCCCTTTTCCACTATGGTCATGGCATGCCTCGCCCTCGTCACGGTACGACACGGCACAGTTTAGGTTACATCTCCATTACAAAAAAAGTACATGTGGGCGGAGTCATCACTGCACAGCTGCATGAAACTGCGTTGACGAGTGACTTGTAAAGCAGTTGTTTTCAGTGTAATGAATCACCAGAATCAGTTCATTAAAAACATTTGTTCAGTACTTCCTCCATGACCGGAGTACAGACTCCGTCTGACACAGTCACTGGACTGAAATACAGCGGCAGGGTTTGTGATGCTGCTCACCACTCGCCGATGTCCCTAAAAACACCAGACTCCTCTGTTGAATATTGAGATTTTAGACATTTCCCTGGTAATTGTTGGAGATTAACCCACGTGTTTAGGATCATTAAGTCTTTTTAACTGATCTACAGTTCAGCCTGTGCGTTGCACGTTGATGAAGCAAATCGCGCCATGCGCACAATGGGTCCCAGGGCCTTAAGAATCTCAAATCCAGTTCTGCGGTTTGACCGGCGCCATGTTTCCACATGCAACGTCACCTGCAGCCAAGGTCCTATTAGACGATATCAGATGTCAATCACGCTGGTGTCCACTCATTTGTGCTGGGCTTCATTGTCTATTTTCCTCTAAGAAGGAGTATAATTTTTAAAATTGGCTTCATTTGCTATTGAAGATGACCTAAAACTAGTATTTCAGACCTGGAAAATGTTTACTGAAGTTATATATCAAGTTAGCACTGGTGGTTACTGAACATATTACAGTATTTACGCCTGGGCTGGCCTCCTGTGGGGAAACTGGAAAACTAGGTGTACATTTTCATAGCCGACCTTGTAGCAAGAATTGCTACAGTGATGTGATGTCTGTACAAAGTGAAAGTATTTTGCATTATTTTTCCCGATTTCCATGTCTTAAGGTATTTGATCAAATGGTGCTTTTCCATTAGAGAGTACCAGTACTTTTTTAGTACTTTCTCTGGTGAGGTTCCAAGTGACCTGACCTGATACTAAAATCTATTATTTCCTTTAATTAATCATGTTTATGATGATAGTAAAACACAGGACAAAGTTTCCAGGCAAATAAAAATACTATTATTAAGTAACTCAGAAATATTGTTTACATTTTTCTGTTTTATTGAGCTTCTTCTCTCACTTACTAACTGATCTGCCTTGGAGTAAATCCTTTCTCAGGTATGTTGCAATTACTGTCAGAAAAATAAAAATACTTTTATTAAGTAACTCAGAAATGTTTATAGAAAAATTAAAACTTAAATTTCCCTTTTGGGGTGGTAATCTGCATTTGCAATGAACAACATCGCAAACATCGCAGGTTGCAGTGGTTTGATTTACAGCTGTAAAAAACCTCCAAACAGCGCTCATCTTACGCTCTGCCATCACGCTGCCACAACAGTGCACTGCTCGCAGTGAGTGAGTGAGTGTTGCAGTGGAGGGGGGAGGGGGTTGGCAGTGGAGTAAAGGGGAGGGGCTAAGTGAGAGAAGTGCGGTGTTGTACGGCCAGTCGGTTACTCTGTAAATGCCTGAAGTTGTACTTAAGAATCGATCTCATCACACAAGTATCGATCAATACCCAATACCAACGTTCAATACTATCGATATTTTAGATCAGCTATATTATATTTCCGCCCAGCCTTACCGAACAATGCTAATCCCTTAAAAAGACTTAACAATCCTGAAAACAAGCGTTAATCTCCAACATTTAGCAAGGACATGTCTAAAATCTCAATATTTAAAAGAGGAGTCTGGTGTATTTGGTGACAGCACTGCCGAAAGCTGGTGATCGTGAGCCAAGTCACAACGTCTTTTTAATGAACTGATTCTAATGACTCAGTACATCGAAAACAAGTGCTTTGCTCATCACTAGTTTGTGTGTTTGTGTCACATAAAATGATGCCACGGCAGTTTCGTGCAGCTGTGCCGTGCTGTGTCATGCTAGAAGTGTATAGTGGATAACCTCCACCCGTATTCAAGCCTATATGTCAGTCTAAGACACATAAGCCTGGTTTATACTCGCTGCAGCACATCTGGCAGAATGGTGAGTGTGCCAGAGATGACATTATTGCAACCTGTAACAACCACGGACAGGTTTGAGGGAAGACTAGATTAGCAGATTTGTCTTTACAAGCGTCAGCGATCATGTGGTGGTGAAGAGAGTAGATGACCTTTTATGGAGTGAAGTTCAAGTTCAAGGAGTTTGAGGAGTTCAGTGGTTAAATGGCTCGATGCTGGTACCAAATATAGAGGCCCCCAGCAGCATTTAGTCATCTAAAGATGCAATATGCAATATTAAGCTTCACACTATTGTCAGGAAACAAACATTGGTGCCCCCAGCTGTGAGGGGGCCCCAAGAATGGCTGAGTATTTGTTGTAATACTTATACCATGAATAGATCTTGAGTATGGTAGAAAATCAACGTATTTCTTTATTTGTTATATCCTGTGGTATGTTAATTTGTTCTTGTCTCATAAATGGCATCAACATTTATAAACAAATATGTAATTTATTGATCTTCTACCATTTTGTCCAGCTAACATAATGTGAAAAGTGTGGTCACACCCTGGACAGGTCATCAGTCCATCACAGGGCCACATAGGGAGATGAACAACCATTTAATCTCACACTCATACTCCCACTCAATTCCTTATGGCAAGGCCACTTAGATTAAAGTTATTATTATTATGTATTATTATATTCAAGAGATCATAGGTCACCTATGTGTTGGCTTCAGAAAGACTTGAAGTCTAAACTAGCAGATTTCATGAAATGTTTTTGAACCACACAGTTCTATTCATATAATCACACAGAAAGACAAGCTCCCACTCGGACCTGTTGGACTCACAGGCAGGAGATTATGAAGTGGAGCTACTGCAAATGTCTGCCTCTCTACATAGACACTGCCAACATGTCACTGAGGCTAAACATCAGCCACCATGGACCAAAGTGCTGTTTTTCTCAACATTTCACTCATATAAAGACATCGATGCAACTACCAACATCACTTTATTCAATGGCTTTATTATAATAGTTTAAAATGTGATTATTGTATGGTAAATTGTTCTTTACTATTGTCATTTTATTTATGGAAAGCAAACTCATCTAGTTTAACATTTGTTTTTGTAAATAATGTGCAACAATCAACACTCACAGTCCCTTAGTGTTGTATACAGCCTATTATTCTATAAACATTAGTTATGTATTAATGTGTAGTTATGCGGGAACACCTTGACATTTTCTTTTACAAATACAGTCATATTTATTGTGTGAGAATTATATTGATGTTTTCTTAGTTGTTCATCACAATTTATTATATAACATTCTATAATATCCTCCATGTATAGGGAGCAAGTCTTAATGTGGTTAAAAACCCATTTTCCAAGAGAGACCTGAGAGGTCAAAACAATTTGGAGTTGGCAAAATCACCTTGAAATATTTTCCCAGAGATGATCATTCTGATAGCTGATCTGAACCAGCTGTAAAAGAAAGCATAAATGAATGGATTCAGCATTGAATTTGACAGTGCGAGCCAGTTAAGTGTCTCAATCACAGGGACCGGGGCTGCATTGTTTGCAGCAGGCTGGAATGTGATCCAAAGAAAGAAAGGCAACCAGCACAGAAGAAAAACTCCCAAGACTATAGCCAGAGTCTTTGTGGCCTTTCTCTCCATCTTACTGACTGCTGCTCCAGACTTTGTGCTCTGGCTGATTGTGTTGTGGATGCTGCGAGCCTGTCTCTGTGCCACTATGAAAATCTTCAGGTAGATGCAGAGCATTACAATCACTGGGAGGTAAAATGATAAAATAGCCCCAATAATGTTTGCAATAACGGCATCCATTAAACAGCTGTCCCTACATTCTTCACTGTTTAACCCGGCAGTCATCACGCCAATCCCAATCAGCACAGAAACACCCCAGCTCAGCAGGATCATGATCGCAACAGCATGATGGTTTATTTTAGTTCTGTAGGTCAGAGGCCGACACACTGCGTAGAATCTGTCAATAGAAATGCAGCACAAGTTCAGAATGGAGCATGTGCTCAGTGATATATCACAACTGCCCCGCACTTTGCAAAATAAGTCTTCATGGTACAGACACGAGCTGAGGGAGAAGGCCATGCTGAAAGGAAAGACAACAATCCCGACAAGCAGGTCGGCCACAGCCAGAGAGAGGATGAGGGAGTTTGTAGTCGTGTGCAGCTGTTTGAAGTAAATGATGGAGATTATCACAAGGAGGTTTCCACAAATCGTAATGACTGACAGTAAAACAAGGAAGATATATAATAATACACATATAACAGAAGGCGTTCTTGTCAACACATAATTCAAGTTCTCTATTACATAGCAGGGATGTATGTCAGCCACACCTTGCGTCCTGTTGGCAGCCACTTCTAGGTCCATGCGTTTGGATTTCTAGTATCAGCAAATTATGGAAAAGTCAATTAATCAGTTCAATTTTTCTTTTTTGTATGTGTTACATTGTATTTGTTCATATCATAACCAAGAATGTTCATCTGTTTATTACCTCGGACCCATGCGCATCAGTTTTTATTAGCTTCTGTTGCAAATTGTTATCCAATCAGAAATGAGAAACTGTGCAACACAAATGCAAGGGTAGCCAATAACACAATGGGTGTGGGTGTTTTAGGCCATATTCACACGGAAACATAATGAAATGTAACATAATCATTTTGGAGAAACTTCCTGTGAATACTTAACATTGTTTCAGGAAATATCTCTATCCACATAAACCCCCCAAAAAGACTCAAAATGCTGTAGTACATATGCCGGGACTGATGAGGCACTGTAACGAAACACCAAAAACAGAGGCCTTGTATACATTATATACATTACAGTGTATATAATCACAGAAACAGAGACAGAATGAACTAAGCCAGGGGAAAGAAAATAAAAGTTATCATAAAGCAAACAGAATAAACAACTACTTAATGACTTTGCCGCTATATTTAGCGACTTTACAGACCCACAGTGACTATTTTTTGTCTTTAAAAAATAACTAGTAACAAATCTAGCGACTTCCTGGCATGACCCTAACTACTTTCCGAGAAGTAAATAATGAGCCGTTTAGCTGTCAGAGGAGAGTAGAGGAGAGTCAGCCGTCCAGAGAGGAACTACTGTGTAACCCGTTGGGAGCTGCTAGCTGTTGTCCTGGTCCTACGCCACTTTCATCCATACCTCTGTGGGCAGAGGTTCCTGCAGCGCGTCAACCACGCTTCCCTCACCTGGCTTCTCCACTTCAAAGAACCAGAGGGAACTCTTTGTGCACCGCTGCTATACCTGTTCTGCCCAGAAGGGGCCAACCTGACGCTCCCCGGCCCCCTTGCAGCAATACCAGGTGGAGGTTCCCATGGAATGTGTGGCTGTTGAAATCTCAGGCCCCTTCCCAGTCAGAGAACGGGGCAACCACTACATTGTTGTAGCTATGGATTATTTCACCAAGTGGCTTGAAGCCTACCCAGTCCCTGACCAGAGCTCCGTTACCACTGCAGAATGCCCAGTGAACGAAACGTTCTGTCACTTTGGGGTTCCAGAGGAGCTGCACAGCGACCAAGGGCGGAACTTCGAGGCCCAGATGTTAAACGAGGTCTGCTGACAGCTGGGCATCAAGACAACCCGGACACCACTGTTACATCCCCAGACTGACTTGATGGTTGACGGTTCAACCGTATCCTTGCACCCCATAAAATATTCAGTTATTAATTAAGAAATTTTCACATATTGATGTCTAATCTTGTTTTTATTTATCTCTGGAAAAGAAAGTGATCTAGTTGCAGGTACAGCAAAAAATAACATTGTTTTACTCATTATACAAAATACATTAACATAAATGCATATACTAACTGAGGAAAAAGTTAGGACCATCCTACCCCCTAATACCTAGTGTTACCCCCTTTGGCTGAAATAACTTCAGTGAGACGCTTCTTGTAACCAGTCTCTGACATCGGTCTGAGGAAAGTTTGCCCCACTCCTCAATGCAGAATGCTTTAACCTGTGTGATGTTTGAGGGGTTTCTTGCAGGTACAGCCCGTTTCAGGTCACCCCACAGCATCTCAATGGGATTAAGATCTGGGCTTTGACTGGGCCATTCCAGGACTCTCCATTTCTTAGTTTTCAGCCAGTCCTTTGTGGATTTACTGGTACATTTAGGGTCATTGTCATGTTGCAGGGTCCAGTTCCGGTTCAGCTTTAATTTTCTTACAGATGGTCTCACATGTTGCTCAAGCACCCTCTGATAAACTGTGGAATTCATGATGGATTCTATGAGGGTGAGCTGGCCAGGTCCTGCTGCAGCAAAGCATCCCCAAACCATGACACTTCCACCTCCATGCTTTACAGTTGGTAGGAGGTTCTTTTCCTGGAACGCTGTATTTGGTGTGCAACAAACATGTTCTCTGTTCCGTTGTCCAAATAATCAATTTTAGACTCATCTGTCCAAAGAACATTATTCCAGAAGTCCAAACTTCAATCTGGCCTCAATGTTTCTCTTGGAGAGTAAAGGTTTCCTCCTTGCACACCTCCCGTGAAAATTAAACTTGTGCAGTCTCTTTCTGATTGTAGAGGCATGCACTTTCACATCAACAGTCGCCAGAGCCTGCTGTAGGTCCCGTGATGACATTTTAGGGGTTTTGGAGACTTCTTTTAGCATCTTGCAGTCTGCTCTGGGGGTGAACTTGCTTGGATGACCAGACCTGGGCATGTTGGCAGTTGTTTTGAACGTCCTCCACTATTTTCTGGACAGTGGAATGGCTAATTTCAAACTCTTTTGAGATCTTTTTCAATTCTTTACCAGACTCATAAGCTGCAACAATCTTCTTTCTGAAGGCCTCAGACAGGTCTTTCAATCTCACCATGGTGTTCATGCTCACATCAACAGTCAGGAGTTCACCAAACTGATTGTCTGAGGTTTAAATAGGGCAAGCCTCTTTCAAAATGCTGATTAACAATGTTGTAATCATGTGCACCTGATGTGATACACCTGTGTGTGATTTCAGCCATTTTAAGTGGGAAAAAATGTGGGGTGTCCTAATTTATTCCTCACCAGAAATTGCATGTTTGTTTTATTACGTTTTACAGAAAGTTTTAAAAAGTTTACTTGCTTAGTTATATTACTTGAATCTCTCAGTATTGTTAAAATTGATATTAAATATCCATATGTCTAAATATGTTAAAAAAACACGTGTTTTCACGTGTCCTAATGTTTTCACATAACTGTATATGTAATCATAGATTAAAGGCATCTTAATGTCTGACTATTGTAAGGAATATTGTTATTTACTGTTATTATTCTATTTAGGGAAAGTATCTTCATGAGCCGTCTTTGGCTCACTTGTGTTTGCATTTTCAAACATACTGTGCACATAAACAACAATTTTACAGGGTTTGCTAATAATCAACACTTCCATTCAGAATCCCTTAGTGTTTTATACAACTTATAATTCTGTAAACAAGTTATGTACATAGGTACATGCCAATAAACTGACAATTTATTTGCAAATACAATCATATGCACTGTGTCAGGGTTAAATTGATGTTTTCTTAGTACGTTTCGCCATCACATTTTGTTAATAAACAGGTCAAAACAATTTAGAGTTGGCAAAATCACCTTGAAATATTTTTCCAGAGACGATCATTCTGATAGCTGATCTGAACCAGCTGTAAAAGAAAGCATAGATGAACGGATTCAGCATTGAATTTGACAGTGTGAGCCAGTTAAGTGTCTCAATCACAGGGACAGGGACTGCATTGTTTGCAACAGGCAGGAAGGTGATGCAAAGAAAGAAAGGCAACCAGCACAGAAGAAAAACTCCCAAGACTATAGCCAGAGTCTTTGTGGCCTTTCTCTCCATCTTACTGACTGTTGCTCCAGACTTTGTGCTCTGGCTGATTGTGTTGTGGATGCTGCGAGCCTGTCTCTGTGCAACTAGGAAAATCTTCAGGTAGATGCAGAGCATTACAATCACTGGGAGGTAAAATGACAAAATTGGCCCAATAGTGTTTGCCATAAGAACATCAATTAAACATCTGTCCTCACATTCCTCACTGTTTAACCCAGCAATTATGACACCAATCCCAATCAGCGCAGAAACACCCCAGCTCAGCAGGATCATGACCGCAACACTGCGATGGTTTATTTTAGTTCTGTAGGTCAGAGGCCGACACACTGCGTAGAATCTGTCAATAGAAATGCAGCACAAGTTCAGAATGGAGCATGTGCTCAGTGATATATCACAACTGCCCCGCACTTTGCAAAATATGTCTTCATGGTACAGACACGAGCTGAGGGAGAAGGCCATGCTGAAAGGAAAGACAACAATCCCGACAAGCAGGTCGGCCACAGCCAGAGAGAGGATGAGGGAGTTTGTAGTCGTGTGCAGCTGTTTGAAGTAAATGATGGAGATTATCACAAGGAGGTTTCCACAAATCGTAATGACTGCCAGTAAAACAAGGAAGATATATAATAATACACATATAACAGAAGGCGTTCTTGTCAACACATAATTCAAGTTCTCTATGACATAGCAGGGATGTATGTCAGCCACAACTTGCGTCCTGTTGGCAGCCACTTCTGCATCCATGCGTTTGGATTTCTAGTATCAGCCAATTATAGAAAAGTAAATTAACCAGTTCAATTTTTTAGTTCAAAAGCTTTTTTATGTGTTACATAGTATTTGTTCATATCATACCCAAGAATCTTCATCTGTCTATGATGAGATGCGCATGAGTTTTTATTGGCTTCTGTTGCAATTTTTTGTCCAATCAGAAATGAGAAACTGATGCAACACAAATGTAAAGGTAGCCAATAACACTCTGTGTGGGTGTTTTAGGCCATATTCACATGGAAACATAATGATATGTAACGGAATAATTTTGAAAAAGTTTCCTGTAAATATCATATTGTTTCAGGAAATGTCTCTGTCCACACAAAAACCCCCAAAATGACTCAAAAAAATGCAATTTCAGGTCGCTCCCACAGCATTGTCTACATGTGGATGAAACTCCAATACGATTAAAAAACAAACAAAAATAACCTATGCATATTCACCTACACTCATTTCTGTATGGACAGGCCCTTATTTTATCATATGTATCCTAGCAACAGAATAGAACAATTAAAACTTGCTTCTTCCACATGTGATCCACCTGATTTTCATTATTATTATTATTATTATTATTATTAGTAGTAGTAGTAGTAGTTGTAGTAGTAGTATTGTTATTGTTATTAAAACAAGCATTCCCTAATATGCACTGTGTTTTAAGTGTGTGACATTGTCCTTGCCATATATGTATATATGTGTATATATATGTATATATGTGTGTGTGTATATATGTATACATATGTGTATATATATATTTATATATGTATATATGTGTGTATATATATATGTATGTATATATACACATAGAGTTGAAACCAGAAGTTTACATACACATATATACATACATATATAAAAAGACACATATGCTTTTTTTCACACTGTCTGACGTGAAATCAGACAATCACTTTTCCTGTTTTAGGGCCGTTAGGATTACCAAAATGATTTCTATTTGCTAAATGGCAGAATAATGAGAGAATAATTTTTTTAGACAAATTTGTATTACTTTTAACAAAATCAGAAGTTTACTTACACTAAGATCACTATGCCTTTAAACAATATATGTGTGTATGTATATACTATATATATATATATATATATATATATATATATGTATATGTGTATATGTACATGTACATGTATATCTATATATTTATATAGATATACATATGTGTATATATATGTGTGTTTGTATATATATATATATATGCATATATATATATATATATACATACATACATACATACATACATACATATATGTATACATACATACATACATACATACATATATGTATATGTGTGTATATATTGTGCTTGTTTTTTCTTAGATTTTACATCTGATTGTTCACTTCAATAAAGCTTAAAAAACTCATGGCCATTTGGTTGGAGAAATAGTGGTAATTTCCTTTAAGCTGTGAATTGTGGAACATGTTGTGCTACAAAGGATGCACCTGTTTGATCCTTTATGGCAGGACTTCTTTTTATTATCATTATTATTATTATTATTGCTATGAATATTATTATTTATTGTTATATTCAAGAGATCACAGGTTTCTGTCACGTTTGTGTTGGCTTCACTTTGAACACACACACACACACACACACACACAAATGTCAATTTCTTTATGTAGAGTTTATGATATAGAAATGTCCACTTGAAAACTGTGCTTCGGAAGGACTATACATATTTTTTTTTTTTTGAAGTAGCAGATTTAATGCTTGTTTTATTCATATAACATAAGCATATTCATATAAGCTCCCACCCCAGACCTGATGAACTTAGAGGCAGGACACTATGAAGCGGAGCTACTGCAAATAATGTTTGCCTCTCGACTAACATGTCACTGATCTTCAAGTTAAACATTAATCCAATCCAACTTCACTTGTAAAGCACAGTAAAACAACCACCATGGACCAAAGCGCTAAATAACACATAGAAGCTCACAGAAGGCTACAAAAAGACTCTAATTAAATAATTGTAAAGACATTAAACCGTTAAAAATAACAGCCATAGATTAAAAACAATAAAATAATGTTAACTTCCCAAAGAGTAACAAAGGCAAAGAAGAGATAAAGATGAAAGCCAGTCTGTAATGTGTTGCGCTATAATAATTAGTTTCAGTATTTTTTGTATGTTTTTCTCAGAAGTTCACTAATACAACATAAGAAATTGATGCATTATCATAACATCTCTTTGATCAATGTCTATATGTTATAACAGTTTAAAGGCATCTTAATATCTGACTATTGTAAGGAATATTGTTACGTTATTTACTGTTGTTATCTTCATAAGCCGTCTTTGTCCCTGCACAATTTGTTCAACTTTTATATCACTTGCGTTTGTATTTTCAAACATACCGTGCAAATATAATTTTACAGGGTTTGCGAATAATCAACACTTCCATTCAGAATCCATCCATCCATTATCTACCGCTTTATCCTCCACCGGAGGGTCGCGGGGGGTGCTGTGCCGATCTCAGATGACATAGGGCGATAGGCGGGGTAAACCCTGGACAGTTCGCCAGTCCATCGCAGGGCCACACATGGAGACAAATAACCATTCAACTCTCATATTCACACCTATGGTCAATTTAGAGTGTCCAATTTACCTAATCCCCACATTGCATGTTTTTGGACTGTGGGAGGAAGCCGGAGAAAACCCATGCATACATGGGGAGAACCATGTGGCCCACACATTCAGAATCCCTTAGTGATTTATACAGCTTATAATTTAATAAATATAAATGATGTAAGTCCACGCCAAGAAATGTATCTATTTCTTAGCAAATTCAATCATATTCATTGTGTCAGGGTTATGTTGATGGGGTTATGTTTCTCCATCACATTTTGTTACAAAACATGATAAAGTACCCTCTATTTAGCCAGGGAGCAAGTGTCATTGTGGTTAAAACAGGTCAAAACAATTTAGAGTTGGCAAAATCACCTTGAAATATTTTCCCAGTGATGATCATTCTGATAGCTGATCTGAACCAGCTGTAAAAGAAAGCATATATGAATGGATTCAGCATTGAATTTGACAGTGTGAGCCAGTTAAGTGTCTCAATCACAGGGACAGGGACTGCATTGTTTGCAACAGGCTGAACCGTGATCCAAAGAAAGAAAGGCAACCAGCACAGAAGAAAAACTCCCAAGACTATAGCCAGAGTCTTTGTGGCCTTTCTCTCCATCTTACTGACTGTTGCTCCAGACTTTGTGCTCTGGCTGATTGTGTTGTGGATGCTGCGAGCCTGTCTCTGTGCAACTATGAAAATCTTCAGGTAGATGCAGAGCATTACAATCACTGGGAGGTAAAATGACAAAATAGCCCCAATAGTGTTTGTTGTAACGAGATCGATTAAACATCTGTCCTCACATTCTTCACTGTTTAACCCGGCAGTCATCACGCCAATCCCAATCAGCACAGAAACACCCCAGCTCAGCAGGATCATGACCGCAACACTGTGATGGTTTATTTTAGTTCTGTAGGTCAGAGGCCGACACACTGCGTAGAATCTGTCGATAGAAATGCAGCACAAGTTCAGAATGGAGCATGTGCTCAGGGTTATATCACAACTGCCCCGCACTTTGCAAAATAAGTCTTCATGGTACAGACACGAGCTGAGGGAGAAGGCCATGCTGAAAGGAAAGACAACAATCCCGACAAGCAGGTCGGCCACAGCCAGAGAGAGGATGAGGGAGTTTGTAGTCGTGTGCAGCTGTTTGAAGTAAATGATGGAGATTATCACAAGGAGGTTTCCACATATCGTAATGACTGACAGTAAAACAAGGAAGATATATAATAATACACATATAACAGAAGGCGTTCTTGTCAACACATAATTCAAGTTCTCTATGACATAGCAGGGATGTATGTCAGCCACAACTTGCGTCCTATTGGCAGCCACTTCTGCATCCATGCGTTTGGATTTCTAGTATCAGCAAATTATAGAAAAGTCAATTAATCAGTTAAATTTTTAGGTCAAAACCTTTTTTAAGTGTATTTGTTGATGTCATACATAAGAAGGTCCATCAGTGCCTCTTGTTAATCCCGTGCATGAGTTTTTATTAGCTTCTGTTGCAAATTGTTATCCAATCAGAGAGCAGAAACTTATGTAACACAAATGCAAAGGTAGTCAATAACATTCCCCCCGACTCACAAAATTTTAACGGTGTCAAGTATGACATTTATTGAAAGAAACATCAACATTAGAACAACCATTTCACTTTTCTTTCAATAATTTGCAGTGCAAATAACATTTTTGCTTCAGCATTACAAATAACCTCAATATGGCTTCCTGAGAAAACCATTTTCAAATCAAAATATGAAATGTGGAATTATAACTATAACAACGTCATTTTTTTTTAAACAATAAATACATTTCGATTTGTCTTGGGTTTTGGTAGTCGGGAATCATTGTTCACTTCGGCTGACGTTGGCTTGTTGTTAGTTTCCTAAATTTTGCAAATTTTTCAGAAACTACTCCATAATCCCAACCTTGTCATCAGTGTAGATTTTGTGGTACATCACTAAAATGAGTCTGAGTTACCGCAAGACCAAAAGTTCCACCTGGTAAACTTTAGAAAGTCTCCATGCCCCTAAGATTTGGCACCATACAAATATATACTTATTAATTAATTTACTAGCCTAGTAAAATATATCTATATGTATATGCATATATATGTATATATATATATATATATATATATATATATATATATATATCATTCGCTGCTATTGACGTCAATTCGATTTTGAACATTCACTGCCATTGACATCTATAGACGTCAATTACGTTTTTCAACGGGGGTGGCTGGGAGACGGTCTGCATCAAGCAGAGGCTGTGGGCAGGATTCTGGCTGGCATCAGGTCGACAACTGGCAACCTAATCAGATCCCCTTCACTGCAACCCCTGGACCCCGGAGAGCTGCCGCAGAGCTGGATTCTGACCTGCCATCTGACTTCCTGGAGCTGTTCCTGACAGATGAGCTGCTCCAACACATTGTGGATCAGACCAACTTGTATGCCAGTGAGTATATTCATGCACACCCTGACAGTCTGCCACATAGCAGAGCTAATGTATGGAAACAGGTGTCAGTCCCAGAACTGTAAGCTTTCTTACTCAGTTTTCTCACTGGTTATGTGAAAAGGCCAAATCTTGAACTGTACTGGAGTGTGGATGAGGTTGATGCAACACCCTATTTCAGTCGCATCATGTCAAGGAACCGATTCCAGATTATATGGAGGTTCCTTCATTACAATAATAATGAGTCACAGGAAGCCACTGACAAAATGTATAAAGTCTGCCCAGTGTTAAATGACATTGTGGAAAAGTGCAGGGAGCTGTATCAACCTGGGCCAAACATCTGTATTGATGAGGGTATGATGCAGTGGCGGGGGCGTCAGGGTGTACAACCCACAAAAACCGGTGAAGTATGGGATCAAGTCATACATACTGTGTGACTCGGGGTACTGCTTTAACATGCAGCGGCAGACTCGCCGCTCAGGCCTGGTGCTTCTGCCATGGTGAGTGTGTTGTCTCGTGTTTGTACCTGTAAGCCGTGCTTGCGTCTGGGCGAGACAGAACTTGAGCTTGTTGTTTGTTTTGAAACAAATTTCTATCGAAGCAGAGCTGTCTTCATGGAGTTTGTTCTTGCCGGCAGAAAGGCGCGAACAGCCAATCAGCTAACAGACGGACGGACCCAGCGTGCGGAAACAGCCTATCATATCCCCGGACGTCACCTGTAACAAGCAAACAGCCAATCATTCAGCAGCTCTGTCGTTTGGTTGCAGTAGTTACAATGTGGGTTTGTTTACAAGGGAGTAGCATGCAGTGAAAAGCCGGGAGGAGAGTAGAGGCGGCCGCAATGTAGCAAAAACTGGCACCGGTAGTATAGTAATCCACGGTAGTACCGTCGTGTAGAATTTCTAATATAGTAGGAACCGTTACGATTTGGCACCGCGGGGTACCGTGGGTATCGTGCATCTCTAATGATAAGGTGATGGTCGTAAAGGTTTGTCAAGATGGTGACAACCTGCCACCAAGAATAAAAGAAGGGACACAAAGAGAAGGTTCCTCAGTTCAAGCCAGAGTGTGTTTTTGCGTACAGCTTGTCCATGAATGGGGTGGATAAGTTGGACCAAAACATTGCCTACTACCCCTTCATCCGAAGGTCACTGAACTGGTCCAAGAAATTTGTCAACTACCTGTTCCAACTCTGTATGTTCAACGCACATGTCCTATACGGAGCCAAAAACCCAAGGGAGTGTAAAACCCTCTTGGAGTTCATGCACAGGAAGTCCTGGACCGCAGACAACGACTTGTGAGGGAGGAAGAGGAGGTGGGGGAGCAGGTAGAGGAGGAGGAAGTTGCAGATGTGGGGGCTGAGGGGGGTGGGGACTTGGAGGAAGGCCGATGTACTCCAAGGGCACCATAAAAAACTGAACCAGATAGTAGGCTAGATGGAAATATAGCCAAACACACACTGGAACGCCTTATGCAGTTAAGGGCAACCAATATGTGTGTTTTTGGCAGGCAACACCTGGCTAATAATAACAACATAATAGCATAAAACTCATTTAGTGTGGCAACCCCTTAAAAAAAATGGTTGAGGGGTATATATTCAGATATAAGGGGTGAATGACCTAAAGAGTTAAAGAGAGGACCTCTTAAGATATATCACACAGCATAAACATTGCTATGTGGCTTCAGTGATCCATTCAAATAATGTAGTAGTGAAAAGACTAGAATAAATACTCGGGATAGAAGTCTAAAGGTTTGGCTTCAAGGCCCCATGAGCCCCTGGGCCTGGGCCAGTTAAATGACCCATCCTTGGGTGTTGAAGAGTGAAGTTGCTACGATCCTCGTATCCCCGCTAGTAATAGACAGGTTCTGCCGACTGTTTGCTTGGCTATTGACCTTTAAAGGGGTGTGTGGTTAGGCCTAGAACAAAGAACACAATTCAAACCACTGGTCAACGGACAACAGTCAGAATCCACACTATGGCATTGTTAAAGGTGACGTGATCACTAAGTGATTGTGCAGACTAATGTGTATTTGAACTTTGGAAACACAGTCAATAATGAATGATTTCTACCCGAGAAGCAGATGTTTGTCCTTTAACTTTGTGCATAGTTTATAGAGTTCAATTTTTAGTTTCCCTCTTTATTACACTCATAATGACTTTTACTGTTTACATGTTTTACAAGTTTGAATGAACATTCATCCAAATGCTCTGGTGTCTCCGTAATTATGTCTCCAGTTAGATGATGACAGCCTTCAATTAAAGGTGTGAATGTATGGTGTGGTTTTTGGTCCCTGCAGCTACACACACACACACATATGATCTCACCTCTTCAGCCCTTGGGCCAGTCTGTTTTCCAGCAATAACAATACAAAACAAATTGTTGTCCCCTTAATGATCTAAAAAAAGGACACAATATGCCCACAGAGTCTAATTTAACGCGTAACAAACGAGGAAAAACTGTTCAAAGGGAATTCTTCTTCTTTTGTTCAACTGAATATCAAGTTACACCTTTTCTCATGTGTCAAATGATGATTTGAAGTTGAATGAAGTTTATGTGGATTGCTTCCATTTGCATCATGGTGTTGTTATGTGTTATGTTGGGTGAACATAGGCTACAGGGAATTCATGTTCACTGCGTTTCAAGTTCTTCAAAGAAAGTAATGTCTATAGTTATATATATATATATATATATATATATATAAAAAAAAAGTTTTTTTATTACAAGCTTTTTGCAAAAATCAGTTTTTACAGTCTAAACAAAAACACAAACAGACCACATTTACTAGTAAAATGAGCCACAGCATATATTCGGTTATCACTAAAACAAAAGCATAACTGTGTTTTGGTGATATTTGCCATTATCAGGGAAACTGAATCAATGACCTAAGCTTTTTATGTTGGAGGAAGTGACCTTGTGTAAGGTATGAGGATATGTTTTATTAATTTGTCACTCTGTCATTGGAACCGATTTGTACACTTTGACTGGTAAAAAGTTTGGATGATTCCTCACAGATACCTCATAGTAAACAAGGTGAAAGAAATGTTACACATCATGTAACACAAGAAGTGTTACATGATTAAATGTAATCAATTCAAACTGTTCTTTCTGCAAAGACCACCCACCAAATGTTTGCTTACACACCAAAAAATTCTGGCAAAACTTCAGCAGATTCGTCATTGACCATATTTATAAAGACTTTTAATAAATATGGTAGGTATTTTGCTTTTATAGAAGTCAAAGTAAAGAGAATATGCACTTCATTATAAATGTATTCATTCTGTTGGCAAAATTCCAACATATGGTCCTCTTTCTCTTTCTCCTTTTAATAACATATAAGCTTCCCCTGGCAAATCTTTATTTCACCCTGTTTGTATTTTTTATGTTCATTCACTAGTACATACATGTTTTTGTAAAATGCATACATACATATATATATACATATATGTATATCTATATATATATGTCGCTCTGTGTTTACATGTAAATGACTTAAATGGATTAATAATAGTAGGCACTGTAACCTAGTTCTCACAACTATGACAACTGTTACTGCGGGACACTAGCTCACAGCACTAACAACACTTAGTCACAATTAGCTGTGGTTTTACCTTTCACCTTGTGTAAGTTTAATTACCGTTCCATAGTGTAAACACTGCTCTGGTAGGGTAGTGGATGATCTTCTGCAGGTTTATTTTAAACAAAGTGAAAACAACACACGCTTCAGTGGCGTCTTCAAATGTAAGCCCTTTAGCCACAGCACGTTTCCTTGTTCCACGGAGGAGGGAAACAAGTTTGTACGTTGCTTTACATCCACATTCCTGTCTTACTTACCCATGATGATCAGAACATTCACAACACATTGCTTCCCTGTAGGCTTGAGTTCTGCAGCTCATTGTAGGAGCCTTTATTGCATGTATGTTTATATATGTAAATACATATATATACATATATATATATGTATATATATATGTATATATATATATATATATATAGATATAGATATAGATATAGATACAGCTGCAGCACTCAGGCCTACAGGGAAGCAATGTGTTGTGAAGGCCTTGACACACTATAGACTTCAGCAGCACGCCTTATTTTTTAATTGTTTCACCTTAAAACCGCAGCTTTAAAATGTTTTTGATGAGGTACTGACTCGTCGCGGGGAGAAAAAAACCTCTTTTTTCCCGTCTCTACACTTGAATGTCTGTCCTTACACTGCTTGTGAATGAGGTGAGTACTTTGAAAAGTGTCTCACTTAATGAATAGTTCCCCACTCATGCTTAAGGCCATTATAGTAATAACATTATAAGTGACACCGTGGGACGGTGACGGGAACAAATGACTAATGCTGACAGTATCGGCATCAAAAACAGTTTCTCTTTTGTGACATGAGATAACGCCCTCATAGCTATTGCTGGTACATGTCTGCAAAAAGACATGAGTGTGATAGGAAAAGGATAACAACTGGTTTGGGAGGTTTAGGTACAAAAAGCACCTGGTCAGGGTTTCAAGATTGTAATTGTCCTCGTAGGATCAACATCCACTCAATGGGAAAGGAAAAATAATAATAATTCATCTTTATGTTGGAATTGATGTCTATGAAACAATTCAATGATTTTTCCTGCAAATAATGTACAAATGCATAAATCTGGGATGTAGAATTATTGCCATCATTTGGATTTAGTTTTGGTTTAGACCAGGGGTGTCAAACATATGGCCCGCATGTCAGAACCGGCCTGCCACAGGGTCCAATCTGGCCCGCAGGATAAATGTGTTAAAGGTGACATCGAATGCTTGTATCACACATATATGTTAGTTATGGAGGTCTACTTACATATATTAACATGTTTTCATGATTAAAAACCTCCTAATCGCTGCAAACGAGCCGATCAAAATATCTCCTCACTGACGCTCTCGTCAGCCGCGCTGTTTCAGACCAAACAGTTGCTGTGATTGGCCAGCCAACGAGAGCTTTACAACTGTCCTGTGATTGGCCAGGTACCTGGAAGTGACGTAATAGATAGGCCAGCTCTCAGATACACAGCTCCCCCTCTGGCACGGTGGATGCTCTGCATCTCAGCAGCTACAATGAGACTAGTTCTTCTTCTTCTTCTGCGGTTGAATGTACGCAACCGGATGTGCCCGGACTAGTGCCCGCACCCGGAGGCGCTACAGTGGTGAGGATTTCTGATGACGACATCAAATTAAGGAAGTGTCGATCCGCTTCGCAGAGCCCAGGAAAACAATACAACACTATTTTCTCAGCAGTGGCTGAACTGTTTGTTCTGAAACTTTAGGGTTTCATAAACGAGGTAATGACGCAGATACACACACAAACGCAGCGTTAATTGGAGCTTCCGGTCTATGTCACCTTTAACATTTCACACTATGATTAGAATCTAATCATAATGTGAAATACTGTTTTCCACTTCCAGATACCTGTGACTAAATGTTTGTGCCTGTATAGATTCAGTGTGATGTGTAAATGATAAACTTAGACATAATATTGTTGAAATTGCACTTATTTTTCTCAAGAAAAAAAAAAGGTACTTCATTTAATGTAGAACAGAGGGGTAAAAATGTGGAGTTCTAGTTGTTTACAGGTTATTATTTTGTTATTTTACTGGTCCGGCCCACTTTAACTTCAAATTGTGCACCTGAACTAAAATGAGTTTGACACCCTTGGTTTAGACCGACATGTCACAACTGAATCTTAAACAGCTGGTCTCACACGATGCTTTTAAATGAACTTGTACAACATTCCCTTAAAATTTGAGATTTGTCAACATTTTGTCAATCTATCAGAAAATTGTCTAAACTAAAGTTAAAAAGTCAGACGATGATGATGATTGTAGTTTGACTCATGAGTCGCTGGTAAAAGAAACAACGATGGCTGTCTGACACTCAATGCCCAGGTGTTCAAGGAAAATCCCCCTCTCCTCTTTGAAGAGAGGATCTTTGTGCACAGTCTGCCTTGTGGTTCCGTTTCCAACCTTTTAAGCTGTCTGTCCACTAAGACTTTAATTGAAACAGAGGTTGGGTGTGGTGAACCTTTTCAGCATAAGGCAGTAATATAATAGTCCTACCTTGAACTGGGCAGCTTGCCAGAAGCTTTTAAAAGTGCCATGCCTTTTGGATTTACTGTAAAGAGAGAAAGGAACAGGACAAACAAGCAGATGTCATTGTCTTTTTTATTGTTTTGTCATATCAGCCTTCCTTTAAGCCCTGTCATAACAATGATTGCTATGTGCTTGGCGTCTACTTGATCACCTCTTAATAGAAGTCACCTCTGAATAAAGTGGCACATTATTTTAACCCTTGATATACAGAAAGGTCGAGAAATGCTCAGGAGGAAACTATAAAACACCAAAGAAGAAAAAGAGGAAGACATGATGACTTAATGTTCAAAATGAACACGCCTGATGTATGTGTCAAATGTGGTGTAGGCCTACATGAGGGTAGCTTTTCATTGTCTTTGGGAATGTCCCATTATCCAAAGAGTTCTGGAAGGAAATAAGTACAACTCTAATGCTCTTCCAGAGAACTGTGCATTTAGGAAGTTTAAGAAGACAATGGTCATATTATGACACCTGGAAATCAGTGCATTGACCAAGCAAGCAAAGTTGGGTTAAGGGATTATTGCAATGTATCGCTATATGGAAAAACAGACGTACATAGTTAAGGGGAAATATATAGGGCTGTAATGTCCCGGTCGACTGGTCGATTAATCAGTCGATACGTTCTGGTTTGACTCAAATTCTGATAAGTCGATTTTTTGCCGTGTTAATTTCATACAGTCTATGGTTCATTTGATTTCATCTGAAGGAATGTACCAGGTGCTAATGGGGGTGTTTTCAGAGCACCCCTGTTCCACAGATCACAGCGTGTGTCCCCTTGTTTTCAGTATTTTGGATTAGCCCAACCCACAGGAGACAGAAAGTACTACAGACGTCAGTCGTCCTCTAACATATAATATAATAAGCAACTGTCCGCCAAACCCAAAGCATGTCACTATTTCTTTCTGATCAGTGTGCCTTGTTCTGTGTATTTGTGTGTTTTGTATTGGAATTGGAAAAGACAAAAATATAATGTTCAACATGACAGAAATTATAGTTGAAATGAACATTTTACGTTTATTTTTGAATGCATTGTGGATGTACATTCCTATTTTTACAAAACAGCGCAGTCTGGGGCGTGACTGCCTGCAAGCCCAGAGTTTAGAGGGAGGCCTGAGCTACTTTTGCGGTCATTTATTTTAATGTTGTGATGAAATAAGGTGATGAGTCACTTGATCTGCTAATTAACTCAGTTGTGAATACCAAATACCAAAAGTGCTAAGTGAAGCGAAAGGCATTGTTCACTCATGAATACGTTAGTAAGTAAAGTCATTTCATTGTGCTGTGGTTTTTCACTTCCAGACAACAACAGCAACATCTGGGACTCTGCTGTTTTGGTCACAGCAGTGGACGATGGTGAGATCTCCTGTGCTTTTACTCAGTGTCAAGCAGCAGGACAAACGGACGAGCTGTGGGACCCGTATGAACACGGATGATACAGGTTATCTGCGACATCGTGCACATTAAGCTCGAGAAGTTGCTTATTTCAGCGTCGAGCGAGTGAAATTCCCTCCAGCTACACTCCTGTCCCAACCCACCCCTACCATCTGTTGGCCACACTACACAATAATTGTGTGTACACAGTGAAAATCATAAACCACCTGCCACTTAATCACCAAGTATATCAGTATGCGACTTAACTTGCCAGGCAAGTGTTTGCGTGTGTGACTCAGGCAAGGAATTCCAACAAGGTGAGGTGAGGTTTTCTCATACGGTATCTTTTAAAGTGTTTGGGAATCGCGAGACAGAAAGTAAAACGATCATGTCCTCCTGACGGGAGCCCTTTTCTTCTGCAGCGAGAACAAAAACAGGTAAATGGATATGTTTAGTGATTTTACTTGTTATGGCTTAATTCTCATGCCTTTAGAAAAACTACAATGGGAGATGCTAAATATAGAGAGAGAAAAAATGGGATGGGAAACAAAGAGGAGCACATGTTCTGACTTTTAGATTGATAGCCTCTTTTGGAGGATTTAGATTCAGACAAGTTCATTCACAAGAGCCCCAAACAAATGCTGTTTTGCAAGGGACAGGGAAAGTAGGCAAGAGATGCAGATGCTCAATCATGTTTAATCTTGGTGCAAATGTATCGTAATTTAAAGTTTTGTGATTTTTTTTTTTTTTTTTTTTAAACCTTTTTCAAATCTGGGCTCAGACAATGATGCATTTATACAAAAAAAGCTTTGAAAACACAGACTTTAAATTTAAATCCTAACATCGAGAGTTTGCTTGTATGTGCTTACGACTGGTCGAGAATGATGCTGACTAATATCAGGAAACTGGACCACATCACACCAGTCCTCAGATCACTGCTCTGGCTTCCTGTGAGTGAAAGCATAGTATTCACTCACTCTTGGTCTTCAAAATGTTGAATGGTCTTGAACCAAAATACATCCTAGACTTATTAGTTCCCTATGAAGCATCCAGAGCCCTAAGACCATCAGGGACAGGTTTACTGTGTGTTTTCCAGATGCAGAACCAAACAAAGTGAAGCAGCATTCAGTTATTCTGCTCCTCACCTGTGGAACGAACTTCCTGAACACCTGAGGTCTGCTCACACTCTCGGCGCATTTAAATCAGGCCTGAAAATGATCATTTACAGCAGCTCGTTACTTAAATTCTCTAATAATCATCTTAGTTATCAATTAATTCTTGTCTTTTAATTGCATTTTTAATGACAAATCACTTTTATTTCTTGTGATTATAATGTCATTTGAATGTCTTGCTTGTATTCTGTGACTTTCTTAATGTGTTTCTATGCTTTTCTAAAGCGTTGCCCTGTGTATGATTAGTGCTGTACAAATAAACGTGCCTTGCCGTGTCGCTGAGATTTGATTATCAGGTGAGCCGACCAAGGATGGAGTTTAGAGAGAGTCAGAGATGAGTTAAGTTGAAAAGCTTTATTGGGAGCTCAGATCTGAGGAGACCTGAGACAATGCCGAACATGAACAAGTAGATGTTAACAGTTGGGCGTCCTCTGTCAGTCTGCCTGTGAGTCCCAGAGTCAGGATATTTAAAGGGTTTTGGAGGCCTTTCTCTGCTGATACATAGAGCTGACCTTTGAGAGGACTGCACAGTTGAGTTATAAGTCCTCTGACCCAGTCAGGTTAGACACAGCAAAAATACAAAGAGGCAACATAGACCTTTCATATATAGTTGTGGTCCTTTTCTGTGATATAAACCTTGACATTGCTTGGGCCTAAATGAGGCAGAAACTCATGACTCTGGCATTTAGACGTGGATTGTGGTTCAGTTAAAGAGAAACTGGTTATGTTTAGGAATAATGTTTTGGTTAGGCTGTTAAAATGAATGAAAGAAGAACTTCACCTCTTCAGGAGATTTTCTGGGACCGACCTGTAGTCCTCATGGAGACCAGTACCTGGTCCTAATGAGGCAGAACCTCATTTATAATTGAATTATGGTTAATTGTAGGTTAAGGTTATGTTAGGCATTAAGTTGTTATGGTTAATGATGAGGACAATGCTTTAGTTAGGCTGTAAAAATGAATGGAATGCAGTCCAAACCTACAGTATGTGCATATACATACAGTATGTGTGTGTACTGTTCAGTTAGTGTAAGCGTGGCAGAGGGCCAGCATGCAGCCCGGAACTGCAGAAGCTAAATGGAACTCAGCGAACATTCATTTCATTATTTGAATGTGTGATTTTCCAACAGTGACTAGTCAAAATATCTGCCAGCAAAAAAGGGCATATGGGTCATCTAACAGCTGACAGCTTTGAAATGCTTCAGTAATGTGTGAGACAACATTAACAATCACCCTTTTTTGTTTAAGATGAAATTACTATCACAAACTGACAAAGTGCACATTAAGGAAAGTTCAATTTCAAACTGGAGTAAGACAAAGCCAGAGTGTCTAATTGGGACGTTATGACAGCACTGGTGACTTTGTCAGTCGTAAAATTAAAAGAAAACATCGATGAGCCACTTTAGTGATGCGATCAAAGCGTCGTCAAAGCCTAAACAAACCATCTTGGAATGCAGCACTACTGTCTACTGGTAGATAAGCAACCCAGATTTTGCCCGAGAGTCAGAGCTTGACATCTCATTTTTAATGACATATGCCAACACCAGGAAACATGAACCGAGTACAGTACATGTGAACATATGAACAAGAAAGAAAAACTGGTTCACGTGCGTGAAAGTACTCAATGCTCCCTTGCCAAAAACCAGATAAGGAGATTGATGCCAATCTCAAACTGTCTGGTAAGTGTTAAATGTGAGCCAGGAGACTGGGAAACAGCTAAACCAGCTCTGACCTGTCGCCAATGCCCAAATATGAACATGCTGGTTCTGCTGTGGTTTGGTAAAGTCATAAAGATCTGTGTACGTCCAGAGTAGCATGTTTGTGTTGTGAAATGTCTTCCTTTTGATTGCAGGCCATGGGACCACACCTCAATCATTCCCCTTGCTTCTCATACACCGCACTCCCACTTTTACCTTTCCCCTTTTCTCTATTCCTTTCTTTACACTTGGAGGGTCTGCCAGCCCAGGAGCTGCTGCCGATCCCCAGCAACTGTTTCCCCATGCCCACTGCAGCTGATGTGTGGCCTCTGCTTGTGAAATCACTTTAAAACTGGAGAATGTGTATTTATGTGTGTTTCCATCCGCTGTTGTTAAAAGTAAATTGGGAGTTGTCTCACAGAGATAAGTAGCAGATCAGGGGTCTCAAACTCAAATGGCACGGGAGGGCCAGTGGGTGTCTGGTCTGGTCAGTGGGGGCCGTTCATATGAAATAAAGTCCAACTTTTTTTTCCCCAAAAAAAACTGCTGTTCAGTTTGAGTGGGCGAATGAGTTCTTAAAAGAGATCACGATATTCCATCAAGGGAGAAAAAAAAAATGATGCATTGACCTCTATTGATTGGATTATTTTGTGACTTTTGGGAAGTTGAATATGCAAGGCAACAAGTTGAGACTGTCACTCGCGACGGAATATCATGGACACATGTACAGACACACATGGAGTCTGATTTGACTGTCCAGAGCTAGACTATATCTCTGAGTGCTACCTGATGCTGAAACATGTTTTCTTTGTCAAATGTCATAAAAAAAAATAAAATAATAATAATAACTATGAAATGTATGATGATAATGGGGGCGGGACTAGATAAGCTTTTGCTTCTCCCGCTTTCCCTTTCGGTTATGTGTATTGTGTGATGAGTGATCTAAATGTCATGACCGAAATAAACATATAAATAGAAAAGTAATCACAATAATGAAATCCATGACGGTATTCGACAGATTTTCTCAATAAAAGTGTTTCCTTTGATTTGGAACTACATATAGTTCACAATAAAAACAGAGTCATGATGCAAATTGAATCTATAAATAGCAAAAACAGACAGAAATAACCCATTAAAACTTGATATTAAGTGGCGGGTCGCATGTGGCCGGGAGTTTGCAACGTCTGCAGTAGACGGTTAATGGTCTGAATTTATATAGTGCTTTTCTAGTTGTGATGACCACTCAGAGCTGCTTTACACGACAGTTTTGCCATTCTCCCGTTCACTCACACATTCATGTGTGCAGCACGTGTTCTATCGCACATCTTCCATAGCCATTCACATCCCTCAACCTTCCAGTTTAAAATGAGAAGGTGCAATTCCATTAAGAGCCCCAGTAACACCAGTAACACCAGTAGGGTGACAAATGTATCGACTATTTAACTAGTATTTATATCTGTCAAATATTCACAAACACAACTCTTTGTGTGTCCATTTTAATGTAAAAGCATTATTGTCAATCTTGCAACAAGGCTTTTGTTATGAAATACTTGCAGGACGAGCAGATGCACAGCTTCTTACTAAAGCATCCTGCAATTTACTTAAATACAAATAAAAAAAGGTTTTATTGTTAGAAATATAACCATGACTTTGGACAGGTAATGTTCTCGGGGCTGTGGCTGACACCTGGATGGCAGTTTGTACACAGTACAGTTCCCCACATTAAAATAATTGGTTTACTAGTTGAGGCATTCGATTTTTAATATGTTCTATGTGCTATACAATTTATTTAAAATGATTATAATGATTTAATAGAAGATAGAAGAACATATTATATCAAACTTAATGTGCAAGTGAAAAAGGCAACATAACTTAATATAAATCCAAAACAATATATACTTTACAGTTTGTTATTATTAGGGATATTATCTTGTTTCTCAGGATTATTTTGTAAAACTGTATCTGATCTAATTGTTGCACTGCAGGTACGTTGTGAACATTACTTCAAACCCCAAACTGCTACCTGTACGTGTGTCACACGTATTTCATGTAATCATGCAAGCACTGTATTTTTACTTTATTTTTTTTAGCGTTTAGAGTAGGGGACTATTGTTTCAATAAGTAACACACCTACAGGTGAACCTGTCAACACCACGGGCAGCAGCAGGAATGGATTTACAGGAATGAAACTGTAATTATAGCTCAATTACAAAGAGCCACCGGTGTCATAGCCCATTCAGGTATAACATTTGATGACTGGTAATTCCTTTTTAATTGGAAGATGGGGGAAAAAACCGTCAACACATTCTCCTTATTCATTTTAGATTGAAGAATGAATCATACTTCTTGTTTTCTCAACCTTAAAAAAAATCACGTGGTCCAACTCAGAACAGGAGACACATGACCCAGATGTGGGCGTATATCTTTCAAAATAAAAGCCTCAATTGCAAGTGGTGATTTTGCAGTGGTGAAGTGCGGATCAGTCTAATGTTAGACGAAAAAGAAAAAGTAAATCTGGACCGAGTGTATGTGATTTAGTATGAGTTTAAGTGCATTGCTTGGTGCAGTGATACCTAGACTACAAATGATAAATCAGAAGCAGGGGAAATATGTGAAGGATAAAGTGGTAAATAATGAATGGGTGGATGTGGGAGTTGCATGTTGATGAAAAGGGTTGACAAACTTAAAAATATCACTTAAATTGGTAAAGCCTTAATAGATTTACTTCATTCAAACTAAAGTGGCCTTCATATACCTTCTAATTCATTTAGGCATTGTCAATTTAAGTGATATTTTTTAAGTTTGTCAACCATTTTCTTTTCATAGTGTACTAGTCCAGATGAGGTAAAACAAGTGGGGATTTATTTAAAAAACAATACTCAACTTCACTTACATTTACTTCGTTTGAAACTGCTGGTTAAGTTAAAGTAATCAGGATTTGTATGCTTGCTTAACAAGATATCAACATTATATGCAGCCAATTTTCACAATTTAAACATTTTGAGTTGAAGTTCAAGTTCAACCAACTTAAAACAGATTGGTAATTATTCCAAGAATGTACGGGTGGCCACATTACCCACACATTATTTTGAATCTTTTTATTTATTTGTTCATTCATTCATTTATTTATTTATCTATTTATGCAATGCTAATGTAAGAAATCCTTGGCTGAGAAAAAAAAGAAGATGATATGGTCAATATGAGAACTAAAACCTGGTTTTGGCAGATGCCAATCATTAAAATGCTACATTGTGTTGAGAGAGAAAAGGCATCAACCCCCCAATCAGCATGATGTAAAAATAAATACCAAACAATACAAAACAACCATACACAGTTGATTTGAATGTTTAATATATATGTATAGATTAATTGTGATTGAATTAATGAGGTGAAATGACTGGGTTTACTGTTTTCTTCAGGCAGGATGGCTTTACCAAAAGCAATAGGATACGGGATTATTCTTCTGGCCATATTCTACAGTCTGGAGCACCAAGGATACAGAGAGTCTCTGAATACATTCTTCAAGGTATGAATAATAATCCAGCATTGCAGATTAAAAACTGATGTAATAATATTTAGGGTTGCAGATTTGTACCATATGATACTGCAACCAGTGAATTGTGGCTCCATTAACCAATAAAAATAAATTACTTAATTACTAGTATTTCAACACGGTATATATATGTGTATATATACACACACTTATGGAATTAGATATGAGTCAATATTTTGAAACAACACTTCACGAAGCAAACAATTTATTATTGTATGAAAATACGACGAGATCCAGACGGACAGCGACAAGACCGTGACTACTTCTGGTCAATTGAGCGCTCAAAACTCAGTAGCCAATCAGCAGGTAGCTTCCCAAGTCCCGCCCACGGTCAGAAACGCTAAACAAAAACCATGGCACAAAGAACAAATCAGGGAGTGCAAAGAACAAAATGATCAAATCAATATTTTATTTGCTTCTTCTCAAAAAGTGCTGTTTGCTTCATGAAAAGTGTTGTTTGAAACAATGGACTCAAATCTAATTCCATACAAGTGTACAATTAACCTTGTTGATTTTTTTTCCCCCAGGAACTGCTGGGGACAAAAGCATCACACAGTTATGCCAGAGAAAAGAGAGTGTGTGAGTCACGTCGTAGTGAAATCAACAGAATGTATGGACTGTGTTGGCGAGCAGCCGACTGACAGTATGCCAGTGTACTTATAATGCTGACTATTCTTGTGTCTGTCTGTCTTCCCAGCCACCATAAACACCAGAGAGGTCATAGTCCAAGCTGTGGTGGACGCCTCTGACCTGGACCTGATCAGATTACTGTTGTCTAGTAATCCTGTCTTTTCAGTCCTCGATGGCAGTGTTATAATTTCCAGTGCTGAAGCCACTTCCGGTAAATCAGCCCAACTCGTTTGCCATGAGGTTAAATACATTACCTCCCAAAAACCCATGTTTGCACACATTGCCTTCCCATGTGGGGAACACACCATAGTATAGGACCTGCATAAATTGTCCACTTCAAGACCATACCCATTTAATAACCATGTCGTACCCATGTAGATTGGAAAGGGTACAAACACGGGTGGGGTCACCATGGAAACCACAGACAAACCTGCTCAGGACCCATACTATCAGCCCCAATATAACCCTTATGGGGCCCACATGGACATGCTGGCTGGACTGGCTGACAGCACCCACATAATTAAATCTTCTTGTTGCTTTCTCTTGACACAGTGTGTTCTTCAAATATGACCGAATATGAGTGCAGATGTGAGGACAGCCTGGCTTGGTCGTATAACAACTGCATCACCTACGGAGCCTGTGATGAAATTGTTGGCGACACTTGCAACTGCATCAACGCTCTTCCAGAAGACGGCCAGCACTGTCAGCCAGGTATGCCTGATTGGGAAATTGTTCTTGTTTTGTGTACCCCGCCGATCGCCCTATGTCAGCTGAGATTGGCAAAGCACCCCCGTGACCCTCCTGTGGAGGATAAAGCGGTAGAAAATGGATGAATCAAATAACCAATCGGAGGAGAGCCCTTCTAGCCAATCAATTATTATCTCGTTTGCACACTTTAAAAAACAAATCCGTCTATGTCACCTCCAGGGCTCCAGAGATTTCCTCAAAGTCTGTGTGATTCTTTCTTTGAAACAGACTCAGTTTCTTGCGCAATTTTTTTCCCAGTCTAAAGATGACTGCCGGTTTACAAGCGGGTTTTATCCGAGCAACATTTGCTTCCTTACCACCATCATCAGATTTGGCAGCAGACTCAAATTTTTAAGTTAGAGAAAAAATGTTGGGGTTGTGCCACATTCGGCTCTCCGTGGTGCTTTGGGACCTGGGGCCTGTTTTAACCAAGGGAATGAGGGACAGAGCCACAGAGTTGAAAGCAAAGCTTTGAATAAATCAACAAATGACTGATTGGTCTTGAACTGTGGTCTACTGCTTGGTGGATTATCTTGCAGATGTATGGATATTTTACACACCATATGTCATCGTTTTCTTTTGAGTATACAAATGTCACCTTTCCCATCGTTTGCAGAAAAGTGAAACGGCAACTTCGTCCTGTAAGAAAAATCCATACCGCCTCTTGTTCTTTGGCATGCCTTCAGTAGCCTTCAGTGGTTCCAATGAAACAACATGTCGCGTGCAGACAACAGGTTTCCAGTTGGCTTCCTTGTCAAATAGGTGCCACACCTTTTTCTGATTACTCCTGTTGTGGCTCATGTCGTAAAAGCAGCCGGGTATACGTCGGTGCTATTCATGGACACGTATAACAAATATAAACAAATAGTTGTGACGTAAAATATTCTCAATTAAAATGGTTTTCTTTGGGAAGCAATGGCGGTGCACATTTGAGAACGTTTTTAATAGTAGAAAGCTTGGTTTTCACAGGATAATTAGGGTTATGTCACCAGAGCCATCTCTTAGTGTGAGACTGAACGTTGTTTTGCATGTATATTTTCAATAATACTGTATTAGTTTTTGAAACATATGTCATTGGCACATCAGACATTTAAAATTTTTTCACGATTGAAACTTTTTCTTATCGTGACAGAAGCGACTCGACCACCTCCGGCAGTGAAATGGTTTGACACATTGGGGTGTGTCTAGAAATAAGAACACAGGAATTAGGAGCTTTATTTATTCATTTATTTAGTAATTCATTACATACCGTATAATTATTTTAGCTTCATTTTTTGCCAAATAAAAACCTTTTTAATTTAAATATTAATCTCTGGAGCTTTGACACTGATAAGGTGCTCTCTGATTTGTTCTCATGTATGTTTTTTTACAGTCACAACACCATCACCTCCATCCCCAAATGGTATGCTACATGAGATGTTATTTATTTATTTGTTTATTTATTTATGTATTTATTTATTTATTAATGTATTCATTTATTAATCAAACCACAAACCTATGAAGATCACTGTTAAAGGTACAGTTTGTGAAAAATGTATCAGCATCCATTGTTGAAGTTGCATGTCCCTCACCTTACTCTTCTCTTCCCAGTGTACACACATGGTGGTCCAAAATGCTCCTGGCTCAGGCTGGGTTAATGTAAAACAATAATTCATACACAATCAATTAATTTTACACTTATATATCAACAAAAATCACCCCATTATTTTAGCGTGGGCTTTTGCTAAATTTAAAAATATATATATATCAACCTAAATCTTAGTCACTGAACCAGGAGCACTCCAGCTTCAGTTAACCTGCATGTAGGATGTTTGCAACACAGGACAACGTTTCATCATATTATTATTCATGTTGTTGTTTGTTTTGTTACAGTGACAACACCATCACCTCCATCTCCAAATGGTATGCTCCATGAGATGTGATTTATTTGATTGATTCAGTGAACAGGGACACGGAACATGAATTCACTTTTCTGTAGCTTGACAGAAAGCTGTTTTTCATCTGTAGTCCATGGACAGACGTTCCTATGGTCGACCTAAACGTAAAATTCAATGTTAAAAATTGAATTTGACTGAAATGACTGAACAACACACTGCCATAGTAAGATTAAATTTTTTGTGTGTGCTGCTGATTTGTTTCCTGTACTGACCTTCCTTTTTTCCCCTTTTGTTCTTTGTTCTTGTTTTTATTTTTACAGTGACAACACCAGCACCTCCATCGCCAAACGGTATGTTACATGAGATGTGATGGACGTGTGTGTGTTTCTGATTATTAATGGTTTCAGTGTCACAGTTATTTGAATAGTTTGAAGTTCATACGCCTCACGTACAACAACTCATTTCTCCTGCTCTCCACCACAAACACAGTGGTCATTGATTTGGTCGTCGACGTGAGAATCCCAGTCTCCGTCCTTGAAGGATACGGCGTCTCTTTTATCAGGACCTATCTGAATAGTTTTCCGGGCCCTTACATCATCAATAATTTCACACAAATCATTGACTTGAATTTAACCACAGGTGAGAACTTTGGCTTGATTTAAAGCTGTTTTTATCACACAGTGAATGATGTGCATTCTGTGACCTGACATGTGTGTTTAATGTCTTTAATAGTGTGCTATCCAGGCTTAAATGGAGGTCTGCAGTGTCAGTGTGAGGAGCAGTTCGCTTGGTCATGTGAAACGTGTATCGACCACACCGTGTGCAGTAACACCACCTTCACGAACGACTCCTGTGGATGCATCAATGCGCTCCCTCCCGGAGGAGAGCTGTGTGAACCAATCACAAGTAAGCGCCGCTTGACGTGACGTCAACCAGGAAAATGTGGTGAAAATGATTTAATCTCTAATCTTGCTCTGCAGGTGTGGCTCCGTGTTCACGCTCAACTAATGGTACAACATTATTTCATTTTATTTTCACCAAATCATGTTATTTTGCATCATTTCAGTTAATATTTTCGGGATAAGGCAAAAAGAAATCTCTTTGGCTGTTAAATTAAAATGGTTATGATATAATATTTTTCAAAAATAATAATAATAAAGACGCCACATTCACACATATAAGAGTGACATTTCAAAAAGAGATTTTTTTCCTGCAGGGGGCGCTGGAGCTCGGCAAACATGACAAAAGAAAATGTTGATTTGAGCAACACTTCAGCATAATTCCATGTTGCTTCCGTACATTCATTCGCTTAAAGCTAAATTGAGAAGTAACTAATTTTAACCTGACAAAGGCAACAAAAACCTAACAGACACAAATATAATGAAAAGTCAGAAACTATGTGACACATTAAAGCTGCTCCTACATTTATAAACCTCTGTTCAAAAGAAACCCTCAGTGAGAAACAGATCAAATAACCAATTCTGCCTGCAGAGGGCGCTGTTGTTGTTTACAGTACAGGGAATCATTTTGATCACATTGTGCTGCTGATTTTTGCTGACTTTTTTTCTTCTTCTTTTTATTTTTACAGTGACAACACCAGCACCAAATGGTATGCTACATGACATGTGAAGGACGCGTGTGTTTCTGATCATTAACACAGTAGAATATAAACACTTGCGTGGTTTCACATTCAAACAGTTTGTAAATAGTTATGTTTACCCCAAGGTTCACGCACGATAGACCAACAGGAGATTATGTTTAAATTAAAAAATAAAATGTACCTACATTTAACACTGATAGATCCTATTAACCTGGATGTTTGCAATAAAGGAAAACTGTTCATCATATTGTGCTGCTGATTTGCATTCATGTCGTTTCGTTGGTTTGTTTTACAGTGACAACACCAGCACCTCCGTCGCCAAACGGTATGTTACATGAGATGTGATGTGATGGACGTGTGTGTGTCTCTGATCATTATTGGTTTCAGTGTCACAGTTATTTGAATAGTTTGAAGTTCATACGCCTCACGTACAACAACTCATTTCTCCTGCTCTCCATCACAAACACAGTGGTCATTGATTTGGTCGTCGACGTGAGAATCCCAGTCTCCCTCCTTGAAGGATACGGCGTCTCTTTTATCAGGAACTATCTGAATAGTTTTCTGGGCCCTTTCATCATCAATGATTTCACACAAATCATTGACTTGAATTTAACCACAGGTGAGAACTTTGGCTTGATTTAAAGCTGTTTTTATCACACAGTGAATGATGTGCATTCTGTGACCTGACATGTGTGTTTAATGTCTTTAATAGTGTGCTATCCAGGCTTAAATGGAGGTCTGCAGTGTCAGTGTGAGGAGCAGTTCGCTTGGTCATGTGACACGTGTATCGACCACACCGTGTGCAGTAACACCACCTTCACCAACGACTCCTGTGGATGCATCAATGCGCTCCCTCCCAGAGGAGAGCTGTGTGAACCAATCACAAGTAAGCGCCGCTTGACGTGATGTCAACCAGGAAAATGTGGTGAAAATGATTTAATCTCTAATCTTGCTCTGCAGGTGTGGCTCCGTGTTCACGCTCAACTAATGGTACGACATTATTTCATTTTATTTTCACCAAATCATGTTATTTTGCATCATTTCAGTTAATATTTTCGGGACAAGGCAAAAATAAATCTCCTTTGCTCTTAAATTAAAATGGTCATGATATCATATTTAAAAATAAAGAAGCTGTATTTATACATAAGAGTGACGTTTAAAAAAACTGAAGGTTCAGTCGGTGGGATTATGCAGTCAGAGAGAAACAGATTTTGCCTGCAGGTGGCGCTGGAGCTCGGCAAACATGACAAAAGAAAATATTGATACGAGCAACACTTCAGCATAATTCCATGTTGATTTTGTACACTCATTCACTCAAAGCTAAAATGACAAGTAACTAATTTTAACCTGACAAAGGCAACAAGAGCTTAATAAATACTAATATAATGAAACTATATACTATTATATGGATATTATTATCTTTTAAAATTTATTTATTTGCTGATCTCGGGCCCTCCTTACTCCTATATTTTTTTTTATTTCTGTGTTTGTTAATGTAACACAGCACCAGCACCAACTTTTTTGTTTTTTTAAAGTATAAATGGCAACAAAATAGGTTCTTATTCTAAAATGAATGTTGCAAACTCACAGTGGAACAAAACTACTATAATAAATGTCACTATGCTGACGCAGGCTGATGAGTTTGACGATAAATAGTGATTAACAAACCTATACAGCTCATTGTTGAAGCTGCATGTCCCTTACCTCACGCTCTCCTTTTTCCTGGTATAAATATAAAAGGCTCATTCTTGGTTATTTTGGAAAAAAAACAATAATTTATTCGATCAGGTGATTGTACACTTACAAAACAATTACGTATGATTATTTTAGCTTTAATTTTTACCTAGTTAAAAAAATAAAATGGACCTGAATTTGACACTGATAGATCCTATTAACCTGGATGTTTTCACTACAGGAAAACATTTCATCATATTGTGCGGCTGATTTGTATTCATGTTTTCGTTTGTTTTGTTACAGTGACAACACCATCACCTCCATCTCCAAATGGTATGCTCCATGAGATGTGATTTATTTGATTGATTCAGTGAACAGGGACACGGAACCTGAATTTACTTTTCTGTAGCTTGACAGAAGGCTGTTTTTCATCTGCAGTCCATAGACAGATGTTCCTATAGTCGACCTAAACGTGAAATACAATGTTAAAAGTACTATTCAAACAAGGACTGAACAACACACAACTGCCATAGTCAGACAAAACAACACTAAGACAACATGTGAGGACATAAGACAGACGCAAGACATAAGGACAAACTGAGATAAGCAAGAGAAGTCAGGCATGCGTTGAAAATAATAACAATGCCTAAATTTGTTGATATGTGTAGGAGACATTATTTTCAGGTGAAATTGAAAATGAATGGTATGAATCTAAATCGCTGATGTGTGCTGGAATGGTGTTCCATTCTTGTGCTGCTTTGTTGGACTATTTAGAAATTCTTGGAGTGGAGGAGTCAAATTATTGATCATTTTGTACAACTAGCAACTCTAAAAAAGCTGGTATGGCTGAACTCTGGGTCTGTTTACCCTGCATGTTGGAACGTATTTTGTGTGCTGCTGATTTGTTTTCATGTGTTTACCTTCTTTTTTTTCCATTTTGATTACAGTGACAACACCAGCACCTCTGTCGCCAAACGGTATGTTACATGAGATGTGATGGACGTGTGTGTGTGTTTCTGATCATTAATGGTTTCAGTGTCACAGTTATTTGAATAGTTTGAAGTTCATACGCCTCACGTACAACAACTCATTTCTCCTGCTCTCCACCACAAACACAGTGGTCATTGATTTGGTCGTCGACGTGAGAATCCCAGTCTCCGTCCTTGAAGGATACGGCGTCTCTTTTATCAGGAACTATCTGAATAGTTTTCTGGGCCCTTTCATCATCAATGATTTCACACAAATCATTGACTTGAATTTAACCACAGGTGAGAACTGTGGCTTGATTTAAAGCTGTTTTTATCACACAGTGAATGATCTGCATTCTGTGACCTGACATGTGTGTGTTTAATGTCTTTAATAGTGTGCTATCCAGGCTTAAATGGAGGTCTGCAGTGTTACTGTGAGGAGCAGTTTGCTTGGTCATGTGACACGTGTATCGACCACACTGTGTGCAGTAACACCACCTTCACCAACGACTCCTGTGGATGCATCAATGCGCTCCCTCCCGGAGGAGAGCTGTGTGAACCAATCACAAGTAAGCGCCGCTTAAATTCTGTTTAAACTCGTAAATTCTCACCAACTAAGGCTCTTATTCAAAAAAGATTTAAGACATCGATGTAAACTGTACATTCTGCCGTGAATACCCTGAAACCATTGTCAATTTATCCTGTCAAAATGGAAAGTATTACACCAAAGAACTCTGAGGTATGCATAATTCATCTTATTATCATGAAGGCAGAATTCTATATTGACAGACGTCAATCATGATTTACTGCCTTTGACAAGGAGCTCAACTAATACAATATATTCACTCAATTAAACAGAAAGCTATTAAAACTCTTACTGCTTACACTACATTAAGAACTTGTTTTCTGCAACTTTAACTGAAAAAAAAAGTTAATCAGGAAATATAACATGAATAATTCACTCTCCAACGTTGCTCTGCAGGTATCGCTCCATGTCCACCCCCAACTAATGGTATGACAAACTTTTTATTCTCCCTTTTGTATATGAATGTCATTCTGTAAATGTTTTAGTATCCTTATCCTCGTTTGATAACCCCTCTGGATCCTTCCCCACTCTCTCAAAGCTCCTTGAATGTCTTAAATGTCTCACTCAACTGTGACTCTTTCATAGTAAGGCATCGATTGTGTCACACTAGTTTCTTCCTCTTTAGCTGTTGCTCGCACAGAAACACACGCACACACACACACACACGTAACTACACGGACAACAGACACATCTGCACAGGCAGACCGCTTAAAAACAGAGTTTGCGTTTAGTACCGGTGAAGTGATATTTGGTCACAAGAAATGCGTCAGGACTCATTTTAATGCCACACTCAGTGCTGAATGTTGCCATCACTTCAGGTGGACATTGCACACCCGTGATGATATAACTGTAAATTAGTAACACTACAAAAAGCTGGTATGTGTGCTCTCTGGCTCTATTTAACCCTCAGGTGTTCACGCGGCACGGGTCACATCTTCAGGCTTTACAAAATACACTTTTTTCATCCGATGGGTTGTTGAGTCAAAGTCACAGAAGTCACAAAATAGAGCGTTTTGCTTTTATTTTTGTTCATAAAAAGGCGCAAAGTGAACTTTGAACTGTGGCGCATTTCCAAATCTTCCAAATACGGTCCGATTCAAAATAAAAAGTATATACTTATTGCTCAGGTGTGTTTATATAGGTGGTGAAAATTGAAAAAAATAATAATTTCATCAGATTGCCTCAAGTTTGTGCTGGAAAAAAAAAAGGATATAAGCCACTCTATATTGCACATTCATATACTCTCTGTATATATGTTTTATAGCCTCTGTATATATAGTAATGGAGAAAAACAGCCTGAATGCTCTGCTGCGTTAACTTTATCTAACAGCAGCAGTGTTGTGTGTATTGTTGTTAATGTGCACAATGGTGACAGGTGTGTGTGTGATTGTTTTTCTCCTGTTCATCACATACTCACTGGTCATTGCTCAACAGTTTTTAAGATCAACAGCAGGGAGCACTGTTGCTCAGTGGAAGTTTTGAAGCAAAGCTTTAGCATATTTCCATGGTCTCTTCATTCTGTCATTTAGTCATTTTGCCTGAAAAGCTAAAAATCAGCCATTAAACTTATATTTATCTGACACAGGAAAGGCAGCTTAGTGACAACAAATAAAAGCAGAAGCTGAGTCAGAAATTGACTTCAAAAACAAAATGGAGCAACTACTTAAACGGATGTCGAATCATACTATTAACCCAGGTACTAACATCTTTTTGAATATAAAGTAAACAGAGTTACAGTCTGTTCAGGTGTGAAAGCGCACAAATATGGCTGAAACGCCTTTATTGATCCAATCACGCCGACCTCATTGGAAAATGATCCAGAATTGGGATACAGAGGTTTTTTTGGGGGGGAGGTTGTAACCCTTTTCAGGGTCCATATGTCGATGTTTCTGTGTCAACAGTGATCGTCACACAAAATACAGTTTTTTTTCAGATTGGTACAAGTCATCTTTCATGGTAGAGCTGCATTCAACGATTCACTCAGAGAAACACGTGTAAATACACTGACAACACACCTGTAAAAACAGAAATGATGGATGTGTGGAGGGTTTTGCATATAGTACCAGTGAAGTGACATTTAATCACAAAGTGGTCATGGGATGGAAACACACGGTGGATGTTAATACTGAGTCTGAATGAAGCCATTACAGTAGCTCAGTTGGACATTGCACACACTTGGTGACATAATAACTGTAAACTAGTTATTCTAAAGACGCTTGTATGGGTGAACGCTGGCCCTATTTAACACCTGTGTGTGTGTGTGTGTGTGTGTGTGTGTGTGTGTATATATAGATTTAATTTTTGTATTAACATATTTACCCTCTTCTTTTCTTTTGTACAGTGACAACACCAGCACCTCCGACACCAAATGGTAGGCTCCATGAGATGTGATGGATGTGTGTGTGTCAATTCAATTCAGTTCACTTTATTTGTATAGCGCCGAATCACAACATATAGTACAGTATCTCAAGGACACTGTACATGGACAACATCATGGAGAGCAGAGACACCCAACAATTCACACAATGAGCAAACACTAGGCATCAGTGGTGAGAAAAAAAACCCCATCCCTTTTAACGGAAGAAGAAGAAATCTCTGACAGAACCAGACTCAAAGATGTGCGGCATCTGCCTCGACTGGTTGGGGTGAAAGGACAGAGGAGAGGAAGGGGACAAAAGGGTGGGGAGAAAGGACAAGAGGGAGGTGAGGTAGAGGCAGAAGAAAAGAGACCAGGAGCAGATACACAACAATTGTATCAAGTTATAAGTTTAGACAGGACAGTTCTGAGTCAGGGATGACATGTTTATAGAACTACAATGTCATTTATACAAGCAGCAGCACAGACTGTTGATAAAATTCATACTGATATCAACTTTTAATTATAGCATAATAATGATATGGATAATAATAACAATAATAGCCTTGAAAGTGGATCTGGATCCTGCAACCTGCAAGATGAGGACACAGAGAGAGACAGAGAGAGAGAGGACAGCAGGTTCAGGTTTCCCTGAGCCAGCTCTAACTATAAGCTTCTGGTGTTTCTGATCATTAACTGCACAGTTCCAGTGTCACTGCTATTGGAATAGTTTCTTATTATACATGAGGTTCATACACGTTACACGCACCAAAGACCATGAGCTTTAGACTTGCGCAAAAAGAAAGGTTAAAGGACCAAACTGTGATGAACCTGCACTGCGGTGTCTTGATTCATATCTTGGTGACTGCACTAACAGCAGCAGTGTTGTGAGTGTGATGGTGATGTGCCATTTTTCTCCTGTTTATAGTGACAACACCAGCACCTCCAGCACCAAACGGTATGCTACATGACAAATGACTGACGTTTGTTTCTGATCATTAACTACATCGTTGCCATTTGAATTATTTGAGGTTCATACACAGTACCTCACGTACGAGAGAAAAGGCAGCAAACTTTGATGAACATGATTCATGTCTTGGTGACTGCTCTAAGAGCAGCAGTGGTGTGCATAATTGTTGTTGTGTATGACGGTTTTTTTCTCCTGCTCTCCACCACAAACACAGTGGTCACTGATTTGGTCGTTGACGTGAGAATCCCAGTCTCCGTCCTTGAAGGAGACGACGTCTTTTTTATCTTGACCTATCTGAATAGTTTTCCGGGCTCTTTCATCATCAATAATTTCACACAAATCATTGACTCAAATTTAACCACAGGTGAGAACTTTGGCTTGATTTAAAGCTGTTTTTATCACACAGTGAATGATGTGCATTCTGTGACCTGACGTGTGTGTTTAATGTCTTTAATAGTGTGCTATCCAGGCTTAAATGGAGGTCTGCAGTGTTACTGTGAGGAGCAGTTTGCTTGGTCATGTGACACGTGTATCAAGCACACCGTGTGCAGTAACACCACCTTCACGAACGACTCCTGTGGATGCGTCAATGCGCTTCCTCCCGGAGGAGAGCTGTGTGAGCCAATCACAAGTAAGCGCTGCTGTGTTGTCCCGCGTGTGTAGACCTTAACGTGTCAATTTTGTTTTGTTCATCTTTTAAAAATCAACCCATGTTGATGTGATGTTACGTGAGATTAAGTGATTTAATCTCTAATTTTGCTCTGCAGGTATTGGGTCATGTCCAATCTCAACACCTCCAACACCAACAACAACAACAACACCAATGACGACAACGACAACACCAATGACGACAACGACAACACCACCACCAACACCATCGATAGAGACGACACCCCCGCCACCACCAACGCCAACGCCTGGTATAACACATCAGGTTTTCAGAAAAAAAGTTTTTCTCATGCACCTGCTTTTTTTGTAATATGAAGTGTTTCAGTTGTAGAGACGTTTCGACTCATCATGAACATCGAGTATAGCAATGAATACAACAACCCAGACAATGAAGTTCATCAAAATGTTAATAACATTGTAAGTAAAGTTTTTTCATCTAGTTTTATCTCTATATTGACACGCTGAATTTGCCTTATTAAATTAAAATATCTTTACTTCACCTTTGCAAATTTAAATGTTGACAATGAGACTTTCTCACGCAGATTCAAGCCAAGTGTAAGGAGACCATTGAAACCTTCATATCAGCCACCATTACAAGTTTCAAGTGAGTCAAGTGTTATATTAAAGCAACGTAATGCCGATGTTTTACCTCATAATTGCAGCTTTTGAAATGTTTATATTCGTGGCCCAGTCGGAACAAGGGCCTTTCTGCATGAAATTTGTATGTTTTTTCCCTGTTAGTGTGTGTGTGTGTGGGGGGGGGGGTTCTCCGGGTTCTCTGGTTTCCTTCCACAGTCCAAAAAAAAAATTATTGGGGGATTAGGTAATTAGGATAGTTACCCTGTGATGGATTGGCAACCTGGCTTTAACTGCCTTTCGACCTATGTCAGTGGAGATTGCAGGATAAAGCAATAGAAGATGGATAGATGAAACTTTATCTCCACCCCATGCCCTGATAACCTAGTTGTAACTTTGTTGAGTTGGTACAATCTGCAGAATGTCAGTGATCATCAGGGAATAAAATGGATTTTAGGCTATGTTTTTTCTTTTGCACCCCGAAAATGTTACAGCACATTTAAAAGCATATTAATACCATTCATTTTTCACATAGGTCACATTTAAAGCTCTATCTTTTAAGTTTCAGTGTCACCTCATTACCAGCAGGGGTTAGAGAAAACCAGGTAGGATGCAAATGGAGTGCACCATAAGTGGAATGCTCAACACAGTCGCTGTTCATGCAACAATCCTAAACACTCTGTACATCTGCCACTGAGTGTTGCATTTGTATACTTTTTCACTAAAATGTCACAATATACTCAACATACAGTATTTCTGTATTGGATTTTAACTTTGATTCAACTCTGTTTTACAGGAAAGGAAGCACCATCGTTGAATATACTGTAAGAGCAAGTTCCTTTGGAAAGGGTGAACTTCAAGCACTAAAAAGTGGGATATTTACAGAGCTGGCAAAAACGTATTCCATGATTTATCAGAGTAAGGCAGTCAGGACACCATTCTACCATCTAAATCTAGTTCTACAGAATATAATTGTGTAATAACTGTCTATACATATCTGTTTTGTAAAGGTTCAACATTCATTCCATTTCAATCACCCTTTTTGGGAGAAAAAGTGATTTTGACCTGTGGCACCATACCATTGGTTGTTGGATTCACTGACAGCTGGACCATAGAGTGGAAAGTTAATGACAAGATGATACTGGCAGACAGTCTACACAAAATTGCAAAAAACAGGAATAGTTCAACTTTAACGATTGAGAGGTTTTTCACCACTGATCAGGGTAAGAGATACAGTTGTACAGGCAGTAGATTAATTTTGGTTCTGTGTTCAGTTATATTTTTGAATGATATACATGTGCGTTTTGCCTTTCTGGAAGTTCTGATCTACAAATGTGAGTCCAATAACCACCATTTGTTGTTTAGCCTGACTCTCCAATGCCAAATACATGTATAGGGTCTTGTTCACACTGAAATGTAGTCATTAAAGTAGATTACTATTCAATTAAGTATCAAACATCAACTTATACTTAAAGGTCTGCAAACAGAGACACATTCTGCCAATCCTATCTTGCTATTAGAATAAATGGGTAGAGTAAAACTGATTATTCCAATTTTGTTGTTTTTATCTTAGCTGTCATGGCATTGCAGTGCTAATGCTAGGCTAGGCTATGCTATGCTATGCTAGCTACATGTGCTGAGTCTACTTAAAACAACATTTAATTCTCAATTTTTACTGGAGAATATAATTGTACTCGCTACCTGAGTAATAAGTTTACCCCGCTAGTTAAAAAAAAAAGTTGAATGTCTCAAAAATGTTTTTAAAATCAGTGAAGGTTGATAAATCTTGTGTGGGGTTAACAAGACACAATTGTTGTTTTGCAGTATCCCTTTTGGAAACAATGGCTTCAACTGGACGTTTACTAATGATCACTTTAATTTCAGGAGAATATACATGTCTGCTGAAAGAAGGAAACGTTTTCAGACAGACATCCAACGGAGTGCTCTCTGTCAAGGTGACGCCCTTGGTTCAAGTAGCTCCAATGAAACAAAAGGTGAAGTGTGAGGATGGGAATAGTGTGGTACTGACATGCACTGTCAACAGCCCCTACAAGGTTAAGCTTCTCCCTGTAGGTAAGACTGGAACATTCTCAATTAAATTTTTTTTAAGGAAATGCATTCTCTCCTAGATTAGACTTGTTATTTAACCTACAGCCAGTAAAGTCATATAATTCTCAAGAAAGAGAAGACCACAGGGTGAGTTAGCAAGTTAGTAAGATCATTTTGATGGCGCAAATGCAGTTCAGTTGTGTAGAATGTAGTTTTAAGGAGACAATGTTGTGCATATAAACACATACATTTGATTTGAGTGCCCCCTCCTGCCACCCAGTGCGTGAGTATTATTGATACTATTGTTAGTGCTGTCAAGAGATTAAAAAAATTAGGGATGAAGTAATTATGATCTGTAATTAATTGATCTAATTAATCTATTTTTTTAATCTCACCTAAAAATTACTGAGAAAAGCCCTCAACTTGAGGTATTTTCATTTAAATTCATTATTACATTATTGCGGTCACAAAGTCATTTATTGTTTTTAACAAACTTGAACACATACAGCCATTTACACTCCGCTGTGTTCTTTTGTCAAACTCCAAATAATTAGAAAATACAAATAAAATAAAACATTAAGTCCATATAAAGTAGCCTGTCGGTCGCAGACTTTCTCCTCCAGTTTAGTTTGGTGAAGCGCTTTGTTATGGCTCGCTAAATTGCTAATGTCTTCGCTGCTAACGTTACCTGTGGCTGCACTCGCGACTGGGTGCTTTGCATTGACGTGGCAGGCTAAACTTATCACCTTACCTTTACTAATGGTGCCATGGGGGCATTTTTGAAATGTAAATTTCATTTCATTGGACCGAGAACCCTCGCATGCTCGGCTCCTTGCCCTCCAAACACAATGACACAGCCAATGTCCACTTCAGGGTGTGACTGACTGTTGTTTTCCACCCCCAACAACTCAAGCACAAAAAGACTCGCATACAGAAACAGTAGATTAAAAATTTGATTATCACGATTAAAAAACATAACGTGCTAAATATGACTGTAATTAATTAATCGCAATGAATGCGATCATTTGACACCCCTTACTATTGTAACACTTTAAATTGCAATTATTTATACTTTTGTTATTTACAACAAACCAGTGTCACTTTTAACCATAGAGGGCAGTAAAATCAAATGTGGTGATACTGAACTTGAATTAAACAAGTAAACCAGTTTAATGGCTTTGGTTTTTAAAACTTAGAACATAATATGTGCAAATCTTCACTTAATGGGCAAATCTTCAACTCCACAAAATAAAACTAACTAACTAACTAACCAAATAACTTAAGCTCAACACTGTTTAGATAGCTAAATATATATCTAGATTTCTTTCATATGTTTTTTGTTTTCTCCATACTACTGGGGCTTATGCCTTAGGCCGGCTCTGAACACATTTTTTCAATAATGAATGTTCACACTGTGTGTTTGTCTTTTAGTGTTAGAACCAGCCAATTCAATCAGTCATACCTACGTTGCTGATTCGACAAAATGCTCACCCACACCGGTTGTGTTTACTTGCCAAGAGGAGACCTCACCAAATTTATTTAAAAAAAAAGTATCACTGGAGTTAGTCAGAGGAAGTAAGTGTTCATCCAGACACTACAGAGCATTTCATACAGTCCAGGTCAGAGTATACGCTGATGTCAAAACTCACTTGTCTCCAGGCTTCTTATGTGACGATCCACGTTTTGGTGTTGGAAATCTCGATGACACAGTGGAATTTTCCTGTGAACCAGACGAGGTGGGACAGAGGATAGCGGCGTGTCTGGCAAATGGAAGCTGGGCAACTGTAGAAATAAACTGCATCCTCAAACCAATTAAAGAGCTGCTTGACCAGTCTCAGGTGATGTAGTTCTCTGTCATCAACAGAGGGGATTTTGATGAGCTGCATGATAAACTTGTGTTAATAGTATGGCTTGGGTTGGAAGACATTCTGTCCTGCTATGTATAGAATGTTGTCTTTGCATTCATGTGTCCACTGTTACTATGACACATCTGCTGATAATGCCTTCACACCATTCACACGTAAATGGTAGTCGCACGTTACATTTGAGTGGAACTGCTCAAGACGAGGCAGATAATGACCATGAAATGCCCTAGTTTTAATATGTCATTTTAACATATCCCTTTCAACATAATACACACTGCAAATTTCACATAAAGTTTAACCAAAATGCTAAAGTATGTAATCCCAGCATTTTAATACTGGGTTTCTCCTAACTCAGTCCTGCTTAATATTTATTTAAGGTTAATTAACATAATAAATAATGGGTTAACCCTAACCCATACAATATCTAAGGTTGGACCTGTTTCTACACTGGTATGTGTCCAAGCTTGCACTTACATTTGCTGCTGAGGACAGTTAAAGGATAAAAGCTATATTGGTGTAATGTCAAATAATAATAATTTCCACAGCTCTGTATGCTGAGAGATGTAATGCTGCCCTCCACAGATAGAATTTCTTAATCACAGCTCAAAGCTCTCAATCAGTTTGAAGTTCTCGACCACAATTCAAAGTTCTCGTCACAGCTCGCTCTTCCCCTTCTCTCATCTCCTTCTTCGACTTCAAATAAGTTCAGGCAGGCAGCACCACAATAACCACTGTAAATGAATGACACATACTGTGTAACCTTTAATGTTTTTTTTTTGTTTTTTTTCTAATCCTGCAGTTCCTAACCAACAACTCACTGCCTGAATTCTTGCAAGAACTCAGCAACGTCACTATCGCATTGAGCGCTAAAGTGGTTGTATCTCCTACCAACATTAATGCCATCGTTGAAATTCTCACCAATGTTGCAAACACCGTAACATCTTCAAATATTGAAATAAATAGAGACTTAATGACGGTGTGTGACCGAGTCTCCTGAGCACATACCATAAACAATAAATGCATGTACAATCTTCACTGTATCCCACATGATATAATATCTACTTTCCTTTCAATGCAGGATGTGCTCAAAACCGCAGGTGTCCTCACCTTAGATGAAGCAACAAATTCTTGGGAGACGCTCAACAACAAATCTGCAAGTAACAGCTCAGTAATAACAAGTAACTTCACCGACGAAAGTCCCAGCTCCTCATTTCTGCTGTCTATTGAGAATATAACAAGTAGCCTCGACAAAAGTTCTTTCAACATAGAGACGACGTCCATTATCTTGACGAAAACAACATTCACAGACTCTTTCACTGCTGACTTTAATTCTTCCGTGGGGATTGATATACCTGAGTCTGATGGAGTGAATAAGTCAATTACTGTCATCACGTTTTTCTCAATGGAAAACGTGCTTCCTGCAAGAGCCGTGGACAACTCGACCTCCAATGTCGTCAACGGGAAAGTTGTACTGGTTCAATCCACTGGCAACATTACTAATATTACCATTGAATTTAATATTATTAATGACAGTCTAAAGACTCCTCAGTGTGTTTTCTGGAACTTTGACCTCTTCGATGGTCTCGGTGGATGGGACGATGAGGGCTGCGAGGTGAGCCTCGTCAACGAAACGGTCACATGTAATTGTAACCATCTCACCTCATTCTCCATCCTCATGTCCCCCTTTGGCCTAGACCTCCCTATTTTGGATTATATAACCTACATTGGAGTTGGCATATCCATGCTTTCCTTGGTTATATGCCTCATCATTGAAGCCATCATATGGAGAAAAGTCTGTCGCAACACCACCGCATTCCTGCGCCATGTGTCCATTGTTAACATCGCTGTGTCTCTCCTGATTGCAGACATTTGGTTCATTATTGGGGCAGCCATCTCAGATGCGGAGGTGAAAAACCCGCCGGCTTGCACTGCAGCCACCTTTTTCATCCATTTTTTCTACCTAGCCCTGTTTTTCTGGATGCTTGCCTCAGCACTGCTGTTACTCTACCGCACTATCAGTGTCTTTGGTGGGGATTTGTCCAAAAATGCCTTGTTAGCCATTGGATTTTGTCTAGGCTATGGTGCACCGCTCATCATTGCAGTCATAACCATAGCTGTAACTGCACCTGTGGAGGAGTACATCCGAGAAAATGAGGCCTGCTGGCTCAACTGGCACAAGTCCAAAGCTCTACTGGCATTTGTGATCCCTGCACTGCTGATTGTGGTGATAAACCTGTGCATCCTGATTATTGTGTTGTACAAAATGTTGAGGAGAAGAGGAGTGGTGGATTCTGCACAGCCAGCAGAGAAGAACGCTCTATCGGTCATTGCAAGGACGTTGGCTTTCCTTACACCATTCTTTGGATTAACTTGGGGTCTGGGAGTTGGAACAATGATTGACCCATTTAATATTGGAATCCATATTGCATTTGCATTCTTTAATTCACTACAGGTACAAATACAAATGCACTAAGAGCTAACGCTATTTCATTTCAACAGTTATTCTCTGCATTCTAAATAGTTTCTAATCCCTTTACTCTATTCTACTTTGTGTCTCGTAAGGGTTTCTTCATACTGGTGTTCGGAACGCTGTTGGACAAAAAGGTACGTTTGACTCCATTCTACTCCAAAATCCATATAGCATTTGAATTTCTTAAAAATTTACAAAAAAATGTTTAGTTTAATAGCTATGTGCTAATTTTGTGGTATTATCTTTTTTAGGTGTGGTCAGAAATAGGAAAAATGACATCATCCATTGGGACAAGGGTAAGAACAATTTCTTATATTGTGATTTATTCTCTTCAGTAGCCCAACTACTTTAAAGCAGAACTATGCAATTTAACAGCTTTGGCGTGTTTGTGATGGTTCAATAGCTTGTTGTGGGGAGGTTGGGGACTTTCTGCAATTCCCCTTCCGTTTTTTCAGTGGAAAACCAGCCATGCAAGATCAGGGCTGTCAGAGCCCAGAGTCCTCAGAATCAAGAGGTCTCATAAAGTCTTGGCTCTCGCACTCATGCCCACTAATCAGGTATATGATCGAGGCAGCGACACTGTTATTTTAGAGGTTCATCGCGGCTGAGTCGGCGAAAAAGAAGCGGAGAAAAAAGCGTTATCAGAGGAAGAGGAAATCACTGTCACACACGAGTAAACATCAGACCGGAGATACTGTAGGGGAAGCTGAGTAGAGAAAAATGCAAAAAGCGACTTGCAAGGTTCTGCTTTAAAATATGCATGTATATATACATATATATATATATATATGTGTTATTGTCATTATCACCAACATGACATTGCCTACATTGGTATTTTAGAGCACCAGTGGTGGAAATTCATCAAGTGGACTGGGTTTTTTCCGAAACTGGAGAAGAAGAGGTAAAGTCATTTATGAAATACAATTTTATAATTGTAGTTTGGCAGTTTTCTCAAATCACAAATATGAGGAAGCACAGACAGAGACTAGCAACTACCTATCATCATGTTGCTTTGTTGACATCTTTTCTTCCCCCAGATGGTTACAATATCTCGTCTCATGACTCCGGTGTATCTAACTCCTACATCAACACTTGACCAAATCAGCCGGGTTGCACACATCTTCTTCTTTACTGCAGTGACACCAAGAGAGCAGAATGTTATTTCAGTCATGATGTAATTGTTTTGTTGTGAGCACTGTAGTACAATGTGAATTTTTTTTTTTTTATTTAGTATTATATTATGTTTCTTGGATGTATTGTATTGTGTTTTATTGTACAATTAAAAAACGTCATTGGCCAGTAAACCACTGTATTCTTTGAGGGAAAAGATATTAACAGCTGTGGTTAAATCTCTTAAGGGATATCTATTTTGTTCTGTTATGGACAAGCCCATAAAAGGGAGGTTAACTTTAAAGCCCTGGACAGATAGCCCCATCATTTGGCCTTCAGGTGGCCAATGACTGGTCATAGAACATCGTCAGGATGCGTATGTGACACCACTGGACGCAACCTGCTGGGAAGGAAAGTGAACTCTCACGCAAGTGTAGAGGGTATATTGTATGTATTAGTTGCTCATTGACAATAGTTGATGCAGTGGGTACAATTGCTGCAGTTCTTTTCCCTGACGTGTCCGTCTTAGGTAGCGTCACAGTTGGTCTTTGTTCTTTGCCATTGGGACAGGTGGTTGGTCAAAGGCAGCCCTAGTTGAAAGTTAGCCATAAGAGGTCTTCAAATACACATTTTTAATTTTCTATTTTGAGTTCAATACTCCAAACGACTGCAAAACGTTGATGATTGATCTTTAAAAAGTAATGAAATAGACACTTGAATGTGTGTTGATCAGAAACCACCCCACACAACTGCATTTGCTAGGTCAGAACAGGGTTTAGGTTAGATTAGGTTGTGTGTATGTTCGAGAGAGAGAGAGAGAGTAATTGTATTCAGTGCATAACAACAATGAAATGTCTACAAAGCAGATGCAAAATGGCTCATTTTGGTTTGCCAATCAAATCAGTTACATAGGGCAAGGTTGTCCTACACGGATGAGTTGCTGGCAAATTGTCTCGCACAGGACTATCAGGCAAAGGGAGTAGCATAAATTAGTCAGAGAAAACAAAGGTTAGGATTTAGGATTTAGAATTCAAGTTTTGATCTTAAAGGATATTTTAAATGCATGATGTCAAAAAGTGTGCGTGCCAAAAAAGACATTCCCACACTAACTAACTACTACACACTCAAAAGAGAATGTATTTTGTGTATGAACGTGTATCAACTGTGGGGAATGTGCGCGCATGCAGAGAATGTGAAGCGGAAGCGTCAATTTTGACCTGGCCCCATTTGCAGGCACTAAATCATCCAACATTTGCAACAGTGGTCTTTTCTAAAAACACATGGTGCCAGGGGTGTGACACTTGGTCTCTAATTAGAGAGAGATTATCTTTTCACACCCTAACACTAGTTGCCAATTTTAACCTGAAATACTTGTGAACGTCATCGCTAATGGCGATATCGTCACAAATAAATAAACAAAATATGGGAGAAAATACAAAACAAATGCAGTTTATGTGTGTGTGTACAATGAATTCTGTGTGTATTTTGTGCAGTAGTCCCGTAGCACAAACCTGAACACAGTGGATGGTATTTAAGTGATTAATAAATGATACAAGTGTATTTTTTTATTTTTTTTATATATAGGTTGTGATCGGAAAAACAAAGCAGCACAGTTTAAGTAGCACACAAGCTGTATTCAGAGTCACTGCACTTATGTGTAAAGAACCACTATGACTTTCACATTTGTATTCTATATATACTATTATACTGCTTCACTTGATCTGTATTGACCTGAATTCTTGTTGCACATGTGTGGAAATTGTTCAGCGCTAAAAAAAAAAGAAGCTTTACTTTCTCTCTGTTTGATGTAATATCCTGATTTTTTTTTTTGTATAATTTAAATGTTACGATTTTCAAACATGATTCTGAGAATAATGTAAGATATATTGTGTCACTTCTATAAATAATGCCTGTCATGTGTTATATTGAAAGGATATTATTAATTACAATTAAATCCTGTAAAAACCCACCTAATCTTGTCTTTCAGCTCTTGCTTTAAAAAAATGTTCGTCCAACACATTTTTTGGCTCTATTCTGTCTTTTGAATTGCCACAGTGGATGATAAGCATATTTGATGACACAACCTTCCCATTTATCCAGGCTTGAGACTGGCATTGGGAGTACACGAAACTGGAAGCCTGTATTTCGAGAGGATTTGGGTTGGGTACAGTACCTGGCCCCAGCCCCAGCGTGACCTGTTGGGGATTAGAATCGGTTCGGTTACAAGAGCAATTCCCTTCCACTTGGCCATTGACTGCCCTACTTTTGAATTATTATTATAAGTATTTATGTTTTAGTATCAGCATGTACAGTATGTGCAATTTGAATGACTCTCAGGCTTCATTCTTATGAAAATAGCTAGATTTTATAGGTATAGGTAGATTATAAACAAAACCCCTTATTTCCAGGTTAAGGGGAAATAAAACTGGGCCTTTGTTTGTTACTAAGGCAGCATTCTGAAAGATAACTAAACAAAAGTGGCTGGATGAAAGTCAGGCCTCTGCAGCGTTGCTCGCTGTGTGTGCACATTTGATTTGTTTAGACAAATAAATAGGGAAAACTAAAAGCCCCAGTGCATGAGCTGAGAGATGCCATCGATGCAAATGGCCTTTAAACAAAGAAAATCCGGGACATCATTAACACCACACTGTCCTTCAAGAAACACAAACACACCCACTACACACTGTCCTGCCTCAACCAGTCGTTTCCAGACGAGTTGGGCACCACATATGAAATGCCAGGAGATTTCTATTCATTAATCGCAGCAAAGACAGGACCGTCCTGTGTGTGAAGCCAGGGTAAGTATTTAGCATCACCTCAGTTTTAAACTTTTTTATCATTGTTTTGACATTCACATGGCAAAACAAAAAAAAGGGATTACAATGAACAATTATGTTCAATAACAACAGTTTAACTTTAACCACAATGGGCTGAGGATTAGATTCAGGAATAAAAGCCTATAAACAATTTTGGTACCACATATTTATATATATTTTGTCCTTTTTTTGTAGTTTGGATTTTGTTTGTACATGTGTGTCTCTTGTGTGTACTTTTCAATAGCACTTAAACTTTGTAACATTGTTATTTTGTACACTCATTTTGTGTTTCGCACCATTTATTGGCGCATGTTTTTCTTCCAAAGTACAGAAAAAAAAGCTAATGCCCATAATTTTTCAATACCTGTATTCCAATACCTGTTTTTTATGTCATTAGTTTGTAGTAGATAAGTTTACAGTGTTGTAGAAAAAAACTCTATCAGTATTTGCATTTGTAACAAAAAGGAACAAGCCAAGACAAGATGCATACACTTACAACAAATAGCCTTTACTTGAATCAAAGATGTAGAACGTTGTCCTTTAGTCAGTGAAAACTTAACATTATGGCTTATCAATTGTGAAAGGAGGGGTTGTAACTAGAAATGAATAACTACTACAATTACTATACTAATATATATCACTATTACTAAAGCAATATTATCATTGTAGCCTGTTACTTTGTAATATATTTTTATTATTATAATAATAATAATAATTATTATTATTATTATTCTGTTTTACACACATGGACACAGGATAACCCAACTGCTAAGTATGGCATCCAAGTATACAATTATTATTATGATTATTATCATTATTATTAATATTATTATTATTATTATTATTATTATTATTATTATTATTAATAATAATAATAATAATAATAGTAATAATAATAATAATAATGATAATAATAAACTATGAACAATAAAAAAAAATACAGAAGCCCATTGCATTCACTTTTTTTTCTTTCAAATGAATGTAATGCGCTTCCGTAGAAAACACACATTGATAAAAATAACAACAACCACATCAAACCAAAACCATAAGCAAAAATCCTTACCTAATATTTAAACTATAGCAACAATTGCCTCAAGACTATTATGTTATCAGTCTAGACTGGCCTTCTCTAAATCATAATATTACAAAGTGCATGAGTTAATTTATAAGCCACAGACTTTCAGTTGACTCAGGTTTGAATATATTTGAGCAGGAAGTCAATTTTTATTGTGTTATTGATTATATTCCACACTTTGCAAGGCAAGCACTTGTGCATTCAGGTTTACCCTCTTTACCCTTTATTAAATGCTGTTTTCTTGTCCCATATGGAAGTGAGGGTAGACATTGCACATTACACAAGCATTATGAAAAATGTGACACTCAGTAAGTTTCAGTAAGTCTGCAGCTGTAAAAGAGGCATTGGCTTGAAAATTTGAAGTTTCACAAGATAAGTGGGGAAAGTGTTGCACCATGTGACATCACAATCATTCATATGAGGCTCAAATATGGACTGATATTAAGTTAAGAGTGATTTAAATGGGAGAAATAGCCTCACCCTACAGAATAGACCAGTTATTTAAACAATAAGTATTATTATTTGGGCATGGGATGTCTGCCCCCTGCAGTTTGTCTATGCATTTGCATTTATAATGTATGTGCATGTGTTAATTTCCCTTTCATTTGAATGGAAAAGTTGCTGCCAAATGTCAGTGCGTGAAAGCCACAGTAGCACAATAGCTCAGAGGAAGTCACGTCCTCTGAGCTTTAAGAAAATGAAGTGGGCATGAACTGTCCCACATCAACACTGTACTCGATACGTTCCACCACAGTGCGGGCAGGAGTGAACAGTGCACTGTTACGGGAAGCAGTTTAAAATAAACACCAACAGCAACAACTTTCTCTTTGTGCTTATAATACAAATGCAAAACAGCGCACACAAATTTGACTTGCTAAAATGTCCACCGGTCACAGTTTGGGAGAAGAAACAAACAGCTATTGACATTGTTTTGAACTTACTGAGTCAGCATGTCCATGTTTTTTTTTCCACATCTCACTCATCTTCTACCATTTTTTCCCCCACATGAGGGTCACAGGCCTGGCTGAGAGGGGGCGAAAGGCAGGCTACACCCTGGGCAGTCCATCACAGGGCTGTTTTCACATCGCAAAAAGGAATTTGGCCAATGTGTGAGTTTTCCATAAAAGTGATCATTGGGTCTTTGTGTATTTGTGATGGCACAGTGTCATTATAACCTGTGTCATTGTTTTCTTTTTACTTCCTAGATTAAAAAATGACTTCCAGGGTGTTTCTATTTCTCGTTGGAACTGTGTTCATCTGCTACCAGGTAAAGACACTTTCTCTGTGGATTATTTATGGTACTGTCAGACAGAGCTATAAAAAAAACGTGCACAATGGTGATATTTCTACTTTAAAGCAGAACTTTGCAAGTCTGGTTGCTTTTTTTCTACGGAGCTCCCCCTAGTACATATTTTTACAACACCGCCGTTAACATCCATCCATCAGACCTCTTGATTCTGAGGACTCTGGGTCAGCGGCTCTGATCTTGCATGGCTGGTTTTCCGCTAACAGACAGCAGGGGGGAGTGGAGACAGCCAACCAATCTCCCCGCAACAAGACATTTAACCATCACAATGACTCTGAAACTGATAAATTGGGGTAAAAATCCTGCAAAGTTCTGCTTTAAATCATTGTTATTAATTTGTGTTTGAGAGTAAATTCCACTTATGACTGAAAGAATAATATTGTTCTCCTGTTGCTGTCGTTGCAGGGCATTGCAGGTGAGTCACAACTGTTGTGTGGATATTGTTTGCTATTTGAAACAACCACCAGGCAGCAGCTACAGTTTATGAATAAATCTTACACATAGTCATTTATATTTCACCCACTGAATGTCAATTTGTTGTCATTTTGAGGATCTGCATCAGCATCTGCATCTGTATACTATATCGGCGAACTACTGGTGGTGTCTAATGTCTCACTGAACGCCAGCATTGTCATGTCAGTTTTGACATCCGACATCCAAGTGAGCAGTACTACGTTGAAGCTCCAGGAAAGCAAACTGGTATCAGGTATTGTACTGGAGTGTGTTTTTCCTCTTTTTCTTCTGTGATAATTTTGGACTCTTGAATGAAAGATGAGATGGGTGGATTGGATAATAACTCTTCCACATTTTGTTGATTTGTGTTGTTCAAATGAATGGCTGTTTCTTGAGGCATTTTATTACAAATTATTTTCATAGATAGTTGGAGATACAATGTGCAAATGATTTTGTTCAGATTGGAATTTACATCTCTTTTGTTTACATGGATGCGAGATTTGATGATCAAGCGTTCGGTCGGCAATGGACTTTTTTGACATGTGCAGTGTTGTCTAATTCTCCAAAACAAGAAGCAGGAGATAGAGCTTCACTTCCACTGCTCGTCCCCTCACTGCCCACTATCCACCTTCCTTCTCTTCTGTCTGTGACTTTTGTGTCTGCTTACAAAATGGAAGTATGTTGCGTATACATGGATCAGACACGAAACCTTGGCGGCTGACAGGTACAACATCAAGCAAATCTATGCCCATTTAAAGGTTCAGAGGACATCATATTGTTGAAACTATTTTCACTTGAGGCCACAGGATCCCAGGTCAACCGAGGGTCTCACTCTCTGCAGTTTGCTGTGATGATGTGTCCACACATCATACAACCACAATAAACTGTTTTGAATTCTCTGAAACCAACTATGAGGGACAGGACTCACCACTTAACCCCTCTCTTAAATCAGTGTTGACCAAGAAAGTAGGAATTAAAGCTAATTAAATGTTGTTTAATTAGCTTTAATTGTTTTGTGGAAAATTGTTTATTCCACAAAATAAACACACACACACACACACACACTCTCTAACATCAAGGCAATGATCCAAAACACAGAAGAATGCAATTCACATGGACATGGTCTCCGCAGCTTGTGTTCACCTGCTCACTTGGCCAGGAGAGGGGAAAGGAGGGGGGACCATCAGCGATGAGTTTTTACAACAGTGAGGATAAAGTGGTAGACAATGAATGGGCAGAGGTTTACGGTGATGTAAAAACAGTAGGGGGAGCTCTTTAGAGAAGAAGGCAAAAAAAAGACTTTAATGCATGTGACAACATGAACATATTCAGATGAGCATAATTATGTTAAGACATGAACGTAAATAAATCTAAACTGGGTAACTAATTAATTGCTGTAATAAAAAACAAACAACTCAGCATAACTAATAATAATAATAATAATAATAAAAATAGGATTAGCGTTGTACTTAAAATTCATCAATACAACCCTACCTTCTCATAATTGCTTTTATTTCTCAGTGCAATAATTCCAGTTGCTATAAAGTTCTTGGAGAGTGACTGTGCTTGGTTTTCCAGAATGCTATGGCTTTGGAGATGAATACACGTGCTCCTGTTCTGACAGTTACATGTGGGCCAATGATATTTGCTACACTTACGGCTGTTGCAATGGAACTGCTTGCAACATTACAGGACCCACGAATATTTCACTCTGCACTGCCAAAGTCAAAGGTAACAGTCACGACATGTGATCTTGAATTTGAACAATTGTTCAAACTTCATCAAATTTTTTGACCAGGAATGACTAGGTATGTTTGGGCTAGGAACATATCGATACAATTTACGATACAAAGGTGCTGCATTATTCTGTTTTAAAGACACTGAAGAGGAGCGCATTCATCTGATATCTGCACACAGTTCTGTTCATTATGATCCAACACCAGCACTTAAGAAAAGGGAGAGTTCCTTTTAATTGGTGTGATTAGTCCACAGAAACTGGGTCAGTAATATTAACTAACACATGCCCAAAATGTTGTGATTCATTTATTCAACTGATATCTTAGAAATGGCGGTTTTACCTTTTGTCAAAATAATAAATAATGGCAGTAAAATGAAAATGCCCCTACCATGGTTAATATCGTATATTGGTTGGCAAAGGTTTTATTAGCTTTAGATTAGGAAACATCACAAGTTGTCTTTTTCCTCTTTCCCGGCATATATTGGCCGACAGGAAATAATAGAAACATTTTAGGGAAGCTCACACTAAATACTTGACACTTTAACCTGTAGAAGCGGGCTTTCTGTTAGCTTGATTGTTCGTTTCTTCTGTAAAAATGTGTAAATAGTATTTTCCCATATTTTCTAGATGTTCTTAAAAAAAAGTGATTGAGAAGATTATGTATGTATATACTGTATATGCATATATGTATGCAAGCTAATGACAGTGTTTGTAATCAACAGTTCTCATCAATGGATCAATTAAAACGGATTTTCCCTTGAGTAGTGCTCAAGAATCTATGGTACATCATCCGAGATTCATACTTGTAAATTAACATACATCATTTGCTGCTGTCCTACATAAATTTGACACGGATGTCATACTTTGTTCTTTTAAAGGTGAGAATTGCCTTCGGACATCTAAGTGGCAATGAGGACGTGAACTTTACCACTACCAGGTATTGTTCTCCACAGTGACATTCATGCGAGCAGGAAAGTATTTCTAACGGGGGGTGTTGCCCTACACACGTAACAAGAAACACGCACAAACACACAGAGCCCCTTAATCATTGATTTAATCATTTGGCATTTTTTCCACCAGACATTTTGGCTCTTTACGCCGCTTATGTACAAGCATGTTAAAAGCAACTGATAGATGTCGGCCTACCAGATACATGACACATGAACTGTGTAATCAGATCTACCGAGAACTCAGTTATTGATCTGACTGGGGTAACATTAAAATTCACTTTGATCACAGTTGACCAAACGACACATGGACACCGCTGATGTTCTTTTCTGCCGTTGTCTCGTCATAGTTGATTGCTCTGTCTCTCTTGTTTCACATTATTTCACAATGAATTAGTTCCTCAGCCTACAATGTCCTTAAAATAATGTATTAGCAACTACATTAATACATTCTCACTCATTCTGTGGACAAATACAAACTATAGTTTATATGATAGCTGTGCACCAGCTGTGTGAATACCTATGTGATCATTGTCTAATCTTTATTTGTTATCTCCACATTAATAGCGCACCAACTGCTAAGTTTGAGACAGCCCTCAGTGTCAAAGCCCCGGTCTCTAAATTTAAAGAAATAATAACTTCCCTGCAGCACAAACTGGGGACAACTAGGGTTCTTGCTCTCAAAGTTGAAGGTCAGTAAAAAAAGTCATACTCTGGACTGTCATTTAAGTAGATCACGATAACTGAAATATTCCTTTAGCCGTTGAAATGCATGCTCTTAGTAGACTAAGGTTTATATACTCTATATCCTAAATTGCTCATTAAAAAACAGGTTTTAATTCAAGCTGCATGTGAAAAAAACCCAACATCTTTGACGATAACTTCCAAATGACGACACCCAAAATGAAAATGGTGATTTCCTGTCACCCGTATCACACGGAGGGCCACACGGGCCAAAATTTTATCTTGATTATTCATCATGATGTTACAATTAAAAATATTCTAGACTACAAAAGCTAGAATACAGACCATTTCCATCTCTTTGCCTAATCACTGTCATTGTATTGCTGTGTATCTATGTTGCCATCTTCAACAGGACTTGTCAACATAGAATCCCCATCATCTACAGTGTTCTACAAAACCAGCGTACATTTTAATTGTACATTTGACACGGACACAGCGCCAGAGAAAAAGGTCTGGCGCTTCTATAAAAACACCGCCGCCGCTATTCTCAACACCGGAAGTGTGGTGACATTGAACCACAACTGTGAAACACAGGGAAACCAGTTTTGTACTTCAGTTAACCTTAAAGAGGTGACAGGTCCCTGGATAGGCAAGTACAAAAACCTCACATTGCTATGTTGAATGGAAGTTAAATTGTTACAAAGCAGAAAATGTCATACTTTAGTATGTTGTCTAACTGCAATAGTGACATAGTTGTCAAAAATGTCCTAGTTTAGTATGTCGTCCAAAATGTCATAGTTTAGTATGTCGTCCAAAAAGTCAACAAAATGTCATAGTTTAGTATGTCGTCCAAAATGTGACAAAATGTCATAGTGTAGTATGTCATCTAAAAAGTCACCAAATTTTACCAAGTTTACCAACAATTTCACCAAGTTTAGTATGTTGTCTAACTATGACATTTTAATGACTTTTTGGACGACATACTAAACTATGACATTGTCACATTTTGGACGACATACAAAACTGACATTTTGGGGACTTTTTGGACAACATACTAAACTATGACATTTTGGTGTCATTTAGGACACTCCACTATAAGACATGAGTGGCATGGTGGTGTAGTGGTTAGTAGTTGTTACTGTCGTTACTGTTGTAATGAAGTGCTGGCTTCAAATCCAAGTCTGTATGATCTCCCTGTCGCTCCCATGCCTTACTAAATCAGATTGTGTTTTTAAACCAGTCACATTTTTGAATCTCCAAAATGTTATGGTATAGTACAACATGAAAAAACAATGTTTTGTAAGGCATGGGAAACATACATACTCCACACAGAAACATAACAATCCTGGGATTGAACCCAGCACAGTCTTGCAATAGTGACATAGTTAAGACCTACTAACCACTATGCCACCACACCACACAGACCTTACCGTAAAATGTCATAGTTTAGTTTTTTGTCCAACAAGTCACCAAAATGTCATAGTTCAGTATGTCGTCCAAAATTTTACAACAACGTCATAGTTAAGTATGTCGTCCAAAATTTGACAAAAATGTCAGTTGAGTATTTTGTCCAACAAGTCACCGAAATGTCATAATTTAGTATGTTGTCCAAAATGTGACAAACATGTCATAGTTTAGTATGTCTTCCAAAATTTGACAAAAATTTCATAGTTTGGACGACATGTTTATTATGTCGTCCAAAATGAGACAAAAAGGTCATAGTATAGTATGTCGTCCAAAATCACTCAAAAAAGTCATAGTATAGTATGTAGTCCAAAATGAGACAAAAAGGTCATAGTATAGTATGTCCAAAATCACCCAAAAAAAAGTTCATAGTATAGTATGTTGTCCAAACTGAGACAAAAAGGTCATAGTATAGTATGTCATCCAAAATCACCAGAAAAGGTCATAGTATAGTATGTCATCTAAAATTTGACCAAAATGTCATAGTTAAGTATGTTGTCCAAATGTCACCAAAATGTCATAGTTTAGTATGTCTTCCAAAATTTGACAAAAATTTCATAGTTTAGTATGTCGTCCAAAATGTCATAGTTTAGTATGTTGTCCAAAATCACTCAAAAAGTCATTGTATAGTACGTCGTCCAAAATCACTCAAAAAAAGTCAAAGTATAGTATGTCGTCCAAAATCACCAAAAAGAGTCATAGTATAGTATGTTGTCCAAAATTAGACAAAAAAGTCATAGTATAGTATGTCGTCCAAATTTAGACAAAAATGTCATAGTAAAGTATGTCGTCCAAAATCACCATAAAAAAGTCATAGTATGTTGTCCAAAATGAGACAAAAAATACTGAGAAATACTTAGAGTGAAGTGACTAAACATGAGTGAGAGTCACCAAAATGTCATAGTTCAGTATGTCATCCAAAATTTTACAAAAACGTGATAGTTTAGTATGTCGTCCAAAATTTTACAAAAATGGCACTTGAGTATTTCGTCCAAAATTTGAAGAAACTGTCATAATTTAGTATGTTGTCCAAAATGTGACAAAAATGTCATGGTTTAGTATGTCTTCCAAAATTTGACAAAAATGTCATAGTTTAGACGACATGTTTATTATGTCGTCCAAAATCACCAAAAAGAGTCATAGTATAGTATGTTGTCCAAAATGAGACAAAAAAGTCATGGTATAGTATGTCGTCCAAAATGAGACAAAAAATAATGAGAAATACTTAGAGTGAAGTGGCTAAACATGAGTGGAAGATGCTGGCATTGATCCCACTACCTCTCTCATCGTCATAGGTTAGTATGTCGTCCAAATTTTGTCAAAAAAGTCATACTATAGTATGTCGTCCAAAATTTGACAAAAAAGTCATAGGTTAGTATGTCGTCCAAAATCACCAACAAAAGTCAGTATAGTATGTCATCCAAAATCACCAAATAGGTCATAGTATAGTATGTCGTCCAAAATCACTCAAAAAAGTCATACTATAGTATGTCGTCCAAATTTTGACAAAAAAGTCATACTATAGTATGTCGTCCACATTTTGACCAAAAGTCATAGTTTAGTATGTCGTCCAAAATCACCAACAAAAGTCATACTATAGTATGTCATCCACATTTTGACAAAAAAGTCATAGGTTAGTATGTCGTCCACATTTTGATAAAAAAGTCATACTATAGTATGTCGTCCAAATTTTGACAAAAAAGTCATAGGTTAGTATGTCGTCCAAATTTTATCAAAAATGTCATACTATAGTATGTCGTCCAAACTGAGACAAAAAAGTCATAGGTAAGTATGTCGTCCAAATTTTGACAAAAAATCATAGGATAGTATGTTGTCCATTTTTTGACAAAAAAAGTATACTATAGTATGTCGTCCACATTTTGACAAAAAAGTCATAGGTTAGTATGTCGTCCACATTTTGATAAAAAAAGTCATACTATAGTATGTCGTCCAAATTTTGTCAAAAAAGTCATAGGTTAGTATGTCGTCCAAATTTTCTCAAAAATTTCAAAGGTTAGTATGTCATCCAAATTTTGTCAAAAAATCATAGGTTAGTATGTCGTTCACATTTTGACAAAAAAGTCATACTATAGTATGTCGTCCAAATTTTGTCAAAAAAGTCATAGGTTAGTATGTCGTCCAAAATCACCAACAAAAGTCATACTATAGTATGTCATCCACATTTTGACAAAAAAGTCATAGGTTAGTATGTCGTCCAAATTTTGTCAAAGTCATAGGTTAGTATGTCATCCAAATTTTGTCAAAAATGTCATAGGTTAGTATGTCGTGCAAATTTTGACAAAATAGTCATACTATAGTATGTCGTCCAAATTTTGACAAAAAAGTCATAGGTTAGTATGTCGTCCAAATTTTATCAAAAATGTCATACTATAGTATGTCGTCCAAACTGAGACAAAAAAGTCATAGGTAAGTATGTCGTCCAAATTTTGACAAAAATCATAGGATAGTATGTTGTCCATTTTTTGACAAAAAAAGTATACTATAGTATGTCGTCCACATTTTGACAAAAAAGTCATAGGTTAGTATGTCGTCCAAGTTTTGTCAAAAAAGTCATACTATAGTATGTCGTCCAAATCTTGACAAAAAAGTCATAGGTTAGTATGTCGTCCAAATTTTGATAAAAAAGTCATACTATATTATTTCGTCCACATTTTGACAAAAAAGTCATAGTATAGTATGTTGTCCAAATTTTGATAAGAAAGTCATACTATAGTATGTCGTCCAAATTGAGACAAAAAAGTCATAGTATAGTATGTCGTCCAAAATAAGACAAAGATACTGAGAAATACTTAGAGTGAAGTGGCTAAACATGAGTGGAGGATGCAGGGATCGATCCCACTACCTCTCGCATGCTAAGCAAGCACTCTACCATTTGCACAAATCCCCCTGTTCCATTGAGAATTCAAACGCAAACAGACAGACACAACATCAGACAGTCATCAATTCACTCAAAAGTCATACTATAGTATGTCGTCCAAATTTTGTCAAAGTCATAGGTTAGTATGTCATCCAAATTTTGTCAAAAATGTCATAGGTTAGTATGTCGTGCAAATTTTGACAAAAAAGTCATACTATAGTATGTCGTCCAAATTTTGACAAAAAAGTCATAGGTTAGTATGTCGTCCAAATTTTATCAAAAATGTCATACTATAGTATGTCGTCCAAACTGAGACAAAAAAGTCATAGGTAAGTATGTCGTCCAAATTTTGACAAAAAATCATAGGATAGTATGTTGTCCATTTTTTGACAAAAAAAGTATACTATAGTATGTCGTCCACATTTTGACAAAAAAGTCATAGGTTAGTATGTCGTCCACATTTTGATAAAAAAAGTCATACTATAGTATGTCGTCCAAATTTTGTCAAAAAAGTCATAGGTTAGTATGTCGTCCAAATTTTCTCAAAAATTTCAAAGGTTAGTATGTCATCCAAATTTTGTCAAAAAATCATAGGTTAGTATGTCGTTCACATTTTGACAAAAAAGTCATACTATAGTATGTCGTCCAAATTTTGTCAAAAAAGTCATAGGTTAGTATGTCGTCCAAAATCACCAACAAAAGTCATACTATAGTATGTCATCCACATTTTGACAAAAAAGTCATAGGTTAGTATGTCGTCCAAATTTTGTCAAAGTCATAGGTTAGTATGTCATCCAAATTTTGTCAAAAATGTCATAGGTTAGTATGTCGTGCAAATTTTGACAAAATAGTCATACTATAGTATGTCGTCCAAATTTTGACAAAAAAGTCATAGGTTAGTATGTCGTCCAAATTTTATCAAAAATGTCATACTATAGTATGTCGTCCAAACTGAGACAAAAAAGTCATAGGTAAGTATGTCGTCCAAATTTTGACAAAAATCATAGGATAGTATGTTGTCCATTTTTTGACAAAAAAAGTATACTATAGTATGTCGTCCACATTTTGACAAAAAAGTCATAGGTTAGTATGTCGTCCAAGTTTTGTCAAAAAAGTCATACTATAGTATGTCGTCCAAATCTTGACAAAAAAGTCATAGGTTAGTATGTCGTCCAAATTTTGATAAAAAAGTCATACTATATTATTTCGTCCACATTTTGACAAAAAAGTCATAGTATAGTATGTTGTCCAAATTTTGATAAGAAAGTCATACTATAGTATGTCGTCCAAATTGAGACAAAAAAGTCATAGTATAGTATGTCGTCCAAAATAAGACAAAGATACTGAGAAATACTTAGAGTGAAGTGGCTAAACATGAGTGGAGGATGCAGGGATCGATCCCACTACCTCTCGCATGCTAAGCAAGCACTCTACCATTTGCACAAATCCCCCTGTTCCATTGAGAATTCAAACGCAAACAGACAGACACAACATCAGACAGTCATCAATTCACTCAAAAGTCATACTATAGTATGTCGTCCACATTTTGACAAAAAGTCATAGGTTAGTATGTCGTCCAAAAACACCAACAAAAGTCATACTATAGTATGTCTTCCAAATTTTGACAAAAAAGTCATAGGTTTGTATGTCGTCCAAAATCACCAACAAAAGTCATTCTATAGTATGTTGTCCAAATTTTGACAAAAAAGTCATAGGTTAGTATGTCGTCCAAATTTTGTCAAAAAAGTCATAGGTTAGTATGTCATCCACATTTTGACAAAAAAAGTCATAGGTTAGTATGTCATCTAAATTTTGTCAAAAATGTCATAGGTTAGTATGTCGTCCAAATTTTGACAAAAAAGTCATACTATAGTATGTCTTCCAAATTTTGTCAAAAAGTCATAGGTTAGTATGTCATCCAAATTTTGTCAAAAATGTCATAGGTTAGTATGTCGTCCAAATTTTGACAAAAAAGTCATACTATAGTATGTTGTCCAAATTTGGTCAAAAATGTCATAGGTAAGTATGTCGTCCACATTTTGACAAAAAAAGTCATAGCATAGTATGTTGTCCACATTTTGACAAAAAAAGTCATACTATAGTATGTCGTCCAAATTTTGTCAAAAAAGTCATAGGTTAGTATGTCATCCAAATTTTGTCAAAAATGTCATAGGTTAGTATGTCGTGCAAATTTTGACAAAAAAGTCATACTATAGTATGTCGTCCAAATTTTGACAAAAAAGTCATAGGTTAGTATGTCGTCCAAATTTTATCAAAAATGTCATACTATAGTATGTCGTCCAAACTGAGACAAAAAAGTCATAGTTAAGTATGTCGTACAAATTTTGACAAAAAATCATAGGATAGTATGTTGTCCATTTTTTGACAAAAAAAGTATACTATGGTATGTCGTCCACATTTTGACAAAAAAGTCATAGGTTAGTATGTCGTCCAAGTTTTGTCAAAAAAGTCATACTATAGTATGTCGTCCAAATTTTGACAAAAAAGTCTTAGGTTAGTATGTCGTCCAAATTTTGAAAAAAAAGTCATACTATAGTATGTCGTCCACATTTTGACAAAAAGTCATAGGTTAGTATGTCGTCCAAAATCACCAACAAAAGTCCTACTATAGTATGTCTTCCAAATTTTGACAAAAAAGTCATAGGTTAGTATGTCGTCCAAATTTGGTCAAAAATGTCAAAGGTTAGTATGTCGTCCAAATTTTGTCAAAAAATCATAGGTTAGTATGTCGTTCACATTTTGACAAAAAAGTCATACTATAGTATGTCGTCCAAATTTTGTCAAAAAAGTCATAGGTTAGTATGTCGTCCAAAATCACCAACAAAAGTCATACTATAGTATGTCATCCACATTTTGACAAAAAAGTCATAGGTTAGTATGTCGTCCAAATTTTGTCAAAAAAGTCATAGGTTAGTATGTCGTCAAAATTTTGATAAAAAAGTCATACTATATTATTTCGTCCAAATTTTGACAAAAAAGTCATAGGTTAGTTTGTCGTCCAAATTTTGACAAAAAAGTCATAGGTTAGTATGTCGTCCAAATTTTGTCAAAAAGTCATAGGTTAGTATGTCATCCAAATTTTGTCAAAAATGTCATAGGTTAGTATGTCGTCCAAATTTTGACAAAAAAGTCATACTATAGTATGTCGTCCAAATTTTGACAAAAAAGTCATAGGTTAGTATGTCGTCCAAATTTTGTCAAAAAAGTCATAGGTTAGTATGTTGTCCAAATTTTGATAAAAAGGTCATACTATAGTATGTCGTCCAAATTTTGTCAAAAATGTCATACTATAGTATGTCGTCCAAACTGAGACAAAAAAGTCATAGGTTAGTATGTCGTCCAAATTTTGACAAAAAATCATAGGATAGTATGTTGTCCATTTTTTGACAAAAAAGTCATACTATAGTATGTCGTCCAAATTTTGTCAAAAAAGCCATAGGTTAGTATGTCGTCCAAACTGAGACAAAAAAGTCAAAGGTTAGTATGTCATCCACATTTTGACAAAAAAAGTCATAGGTTAGTATGTCATCTAAATTTTGTCAAAAATGTCATAGGTTAGTATGTCGTCCAAATTTTGACAAAAAAGTCATACTATAGTATGTCGTCCAAATTTTGTCAAAAAAGCCATAGGTTAGTATGTCGTCCAAATTTTGACAAAAAAGTCATAGGTTAGTATGTCGTCCAAATTTTGATAAAAAAGTCATACTATAGTATGTCGTCCACATTTTGACAAAAAAGTCATAGGTTAGTATGTCGTCCAAATTTTGACAAAAAAGTCATAGGTTAGTATGTCGTCCAAATTTTGATAAAAAAGTCATACTATAGTATGTAGTCCAAATTTTGAGAAAAAAGTCATAGGTTAGTATGTTGTCCAAATTTTGTCAAAAAAGTCATAGTATAGTATGTCGTCCAAAATAAGACAAAAAACACTGAGAGTGGCTAAACTTGAGTGGAGGATGCAGGGATCGATCCCACTACCTCTCGCATGCTAAGCGTGCACTCTACCATTTGCAATATCCCCCTGTTCCATTGGGAATTCAAACGCAAATAGACAGACACAACATCAGACAGTCATCAATTAACTCAAAAAAGTCATACTATAGTATGTCGTCCAAATTTTGATAAAAAAGTCATAGGTTAGTATGTCGTCCAAAGTTTGACAAAAAAGTCATAGGTTAGTATGTTGTCCAAATTTTGACAAAAAAGTCATAGGTTAGTATGTCGTCCAAATCTTATCAAAAATGTCATACTATAGTATGTCGTCCAAATTGAGACAAAAAAGTCATAGTATAGTATGTCGTCCAAAATAAGACAAAGATACTGAGAAATACTTAGAGTGAAGTGGCTAAACATGAGTGGAGGATGCAGGAATCGATCCCACTACCTCTCGCATGCTAAGCGAGCACCCTGTTCCATTGGGAATTCAAACGCAAACAGACAGACACAACATCAGACAGTCATCAATTCACTCAAAAAAGTCATACTATAGTATGTCGTCCAAATTTTGATAAAAAAGTCATAGGTTAGTATGTCGTCCAAAGTTTGACAAAAAAGTCATAGGTGAGTATGTCGTCCAAAGTTTGACAAAAAAGTCATAGGTTAGTATGTCGTCCAAATTTTGACAAAAAATCATAGGATAGTATGTTGTCCATTTTTTGACAAAAAAAGTATACTATAGTATGTCGTCCACATTTTGACAAAAAAGTCATAGGTTAGTATGTCGTCCAAGTTTTGTCAAAAAAGTCATACTATAGTATGTCGTCCAGATTTTGATAAAAAAGGCATAGGTTAGTATGTCGTCCAAATTTTGACAAAAAAGTCATAGGTTAGTATGTCGTCCAAATTTTGTCAAAAAGTCATAGGTTAGTATGTCATCCAAATTTTGTCAAAAATGTCATAGGTTAGTATGTCGTCCAAATTTTGACAAAAAAGTCATACTATAGTATGTCGTCCAAATTTTGACAAAAAAGTCATACTATAGTATGTCGTCCAAATTTTGACAAAAAAGTCATAGGTTAGTATGTCGTCCAAATTTTGTCAAAAAAGTCATAGGTTAGTATGTTGTCCAAATTTTGATAAAAAGGTCATACTATAGTATGTCGTCCAAATTTTGTCAAAAATGTCATACTATAGTATGTCGTCCAAACTGAGACAAAAAAGTCATAGGTTAGTATGTCGTCCAAATTTTGACAAAAAATCATAGGATAGTATGTTGTCCATTTTTTGACAAAAAAGTCATACTATAGTATGTCGTCCACATTTTGACAAAAAAGCCATAGGTTAGTATGTCGTCCAAATTTTGACAAAAAAGTCATAGGTTAGTATGTCGTCCAAATTTTGATAAAAAAGTCATACTATAGTATGTCGTCCACATTTTGACAAAAAAGTCATAGGTTAGTATGTCGTCCAAATTTTGACAAAAAAGTCATAGGTTAGTATGTCGTCCAAATTTTGATAAAAAAGTCATAGGTTAGTATGTTGTCCAAATTTTGTCAAAAAAGTCATAGTATAGTATGTCGTCCAAAATAAGACAAAAAACACTGAGAGTGGCTAAACTTGAGTGGAGGATGCAGGGATCGATCCCACTACCTCTCGCATGCTAAGCGTGCACTCTACCATTTGCACTATCCCCCTGTTCCATTGGGAATTCAAACGCAAATAGACAGACACAACATCAGACAGTCATCAATTAACTCAAAAAAGTCATACTATAGTATGTCGTCCAAATTTTGATAAAAAAGTCATAGGTTAGTATGTCGTCCAAAGTTTGACAAAAAAGTCATAGGTTAGTATGTTGTCCAAATTTTGACAAAAAAGTCATAGTATAGTATGTCGTCCAAATTTTGACAAAAAAGTCATAGGTTAGTATGTCGTCCAAATCTTATCAAAAATGTCATACTATAGTATGTCGTCCAAATTGAGACAAAAAAGTCATAGTATAGTATGTCGTCCAAAATAAGACAAAGATACTGAGAAATACTTAGAGTGAAGTGGCTAAACATGAGTGGAGGATGCAGGATTCGATCCCACTACCTCTCGCATGCTAAGCGAGCACCCTGTTCCATTGGGAATTCAAACGCAAACAGACAGACACAACATCAGACAGTCATCAATTCACTCAAAAAAGTCATACTATAGTATGTCGTCCAAATTTTGATAAAAAAGTCATAGGTTAGTATGTCGTCCAAAGTTTGACAAAAAAGTCATAGGTGAGTATGTCGTCCAAAGTTTGACAAAAAAGTCATAGGTTAGTATGTCGTCCAAATTTTGATAAAAAAGTCATACTATATTATTTCGTCCACATTTTGACAAAAAAGTCATAGTATAGTATGTTGTCCAAATTTTGATAAGAAAGTCATACTATAGTATGTCGTCCAAATTGAGACAAAAAAGTCATAGTATAGTATGTCGTCCAAAATAAGACAAAGATACTGAGAAATACTTAGAGTGAAGTGGCTAAACATGAGTGGAGGATGCAGGGATCGATCCCACTACCTCTCGCATGCTAAGCAAGCACTCTACCATTTGCACTAATCCCCCTGTTCCATTGAGAATTCAAACGCAAACAGACAGACACAACATCAGACAGTCATCAATTCACTCAAAAGTCATACTATAGTATGTCGTCCACATTTTGACAAAAAGTCATAGGTTAGTATGTCGTCCAAAAACACCAACAAAAGTCATACTATAGTATGTCTTCCAAATTTTGACAAAAAAGTCATAGGTTTGTATGTCGTCCAAAATCACCAACAAAAGTCATTCTATAGTATGTTGTCCAAATTTTGACAAAAAAGTCATAGGTTAGTATGTCGTCCAAATTTTGTCAAAAAAGTCAAAGGTTAGTATGTCATCCACATTTTGACAAAAAAAGTCATAGGTTAGTATGTCATCTAAATTTTGTCAAAAATGTCATAGGTTAGTATGTCGTCCAAATTTTGACAAAAAAGTCATACTATAGTATGTCGTCCAAATTTTGTCAAAAAAGCCATAGGTTAGTATGTCGTCCAAATTTTGACAAAAAAGTCATAGGTTAGTATGTCGTCCAAATTTTGATAAAAAAGTCATACTATAGTATGTCGTCCACATTTTGACAAAAAAGTCATAGGTTAGTATGTCGTCCAAATTTTGACAAAAAAGTCATAGGTTAGTATGTCGTCCAAATTTTGATAAAAAAGTCATACTATAGTATGTAGTCCAAATTTTGAGAAAAAAGTCATAGGTTAGTATGTTGTCCAAATTTTGTCAAAAAAGTCATAGTATAGTATGTCGTCCAAAATAAGACAAAAAACACTGAGAGTGGCTAAACTTGAGTGGAGGATGCAGGGATCGATCCCACTACCTCTCGCATGCTAAGCGTGCACTCTACCATTTGCACTATCCCCCAGTTCCATTGGGAATTCAAACGCAAATAGACAGACACAACATCAGACAGTCATCAATTAACTCAAAAAAGTCATACTATAGTATGTCGTCCAAATTTTGATAAAAAAGTCATAGGTTAGTATGTCGTCCAAAGTTTGACAAAAAAGTCATAGGTTAGTATGTTGTCCAAATTTTGACAAAAAAGTCATAGTATAGTATGTCGTCCAAATTTTGACAAAAAAGTCATAGGTTAGTATGTCGTCCAAATTTTATCAAAAATGTCATACTATAGTATGTCGTCCAAATTGAGACAAAAAAGTCATAGTATAGTATGTCGTCCAAAATAAGACAAAGATACTGAGAAATACTTAGAGTGAAGTGGCTAAACATGAGTGGAGGATGCAGGAATCGATCCCACTACCTCTCGCATGCTAAGCGAGCACCCTGTTCCATTGAGAATTCAAACGCGAACAGACAGACACAACATCAGACAGTCATCAATTCACTCAAAAAAGTCATACTATAGTATGTCGTCCAAATTTTGATAAAAAAGTCATAGGTTAGTATGTCGTCCAAAGTTTGACAAAAAAGTCATAGGTGAGTATGTCGTCCAAAGTTTGACAAAAAAGTCATAGGTTAGTATGTCGTCCAAATTTTGACAAAAAATCATAGGATAGTATGTTGTCCATTTTTTGACAAAAAAAGTATACTATAGTATGTCGTCCACATTTTGACAAAAAAGTCATAGGTTAGTATGTCGTCCAAATTTTGTCAAAAAGTCATAGGTTAGTATGTCATCCAAATTTTGTCAAAAATGTCATAGGTTAGTATGTCGTCCAAATTTTGACAAAAAAGTCATACTATAGTATGTCGTCCAAATTTTGACAAAAAAGTCATAGGTAAGTATGTCGTCCAAATTTTGTCAAAAAAGTCATAGGTTAGTATGTTGTCCAAATTTTGATAAAAAGGTCATACTATAGTATGTCGTCCAAATTTTGTCAAAAATGTCATACTATAGTATGTCGTCCAAACTGAGACAAAAAAGTCATAGGTTAGTATGTCGTCCAAAGTTTGACAAAAAAGTCATAGGTTAGTATGTTGTCCAAATTTTGACAAAAAAGTCATAGTATAGTATGTCGTCCAAATTTTGACAAAAAAGTCATAGGTTAGTATGTCGTCCAAATTTTATCAAAAATGTCATACTATAGTATGTCGTCCAAATTTTGTCAAAAATGTCATACTATAGTATGTCGTCCAAACTGAGACAAAAAAGTCATAGGTTAGTATGTCGTCCAAATTTTGACAAAAAATCATAGGATAGTATGTTGTCCATTTTTTGACAAAAAAGTCATACTATAGTATGTCGTCCACATTTTGACAAAAAAGCCATAGGTTAGTATGTCGTCCAAATTTTGACAAAAAAGTCATAGGTTAGTATGTCGTCCAAATTTTGATAAAAAAGTCATACTATAGTATGTCGTCCACATTTTGACAAAAAAGTCATAGGTTAGTATGTCGTCCAAATTTTGACAAAAAAGTCATAGGTTAGTATGTCGTCCAAATTTTGATAAAAAAGTCATAGGTTAGTATGTTGTCCAAATTTTGTCAAAAAAGTCATAGTATAGTATGTCGTCCAAAATAAGACAAAAAACACTGAGAGTGGCTAAGCTTGAGTGGAGGATGCAGGGATCGATCCCACTACCTCTCGCATGCTAAGCGTGCACTCTACCATTTGCACTATCCCCCTGTTCCACTGGGAATTCAAACGCAAATAGACAGACACAACATCAGACAGTCATCAATTAACTCAAAAAAGTCATACTATAGTATGTCGTCCAAATTTTGATAAAAAAGTCATAGTTTAGTATGTCGTCCAAAGTTTGACAAAAAAGTCATAGGTTAGTATGTTGTCCAAATTTTGACAAAAAAGTCATAGTATAGTATGTCGTCCAAATTTTGACAAAAAAGTCATAGGTTAGTATGTCGTCCAAATTTTATCAAAAATGTCATACTATAGTATGTCGTCCAAATTGAGACAAAAAAGTCATAGTATAGTATGTCGTCCAAAATAAGACAAAGATACTGAGAAATACTTAGAGTGAAGTGGCTAAACATGAGTGGAGGATGCAGGAATCGATCCCACTATCTCTCGCATGCTAAGCGAGCACCCTGTTCCATTGAGAATTCAAACGCGAACAGACAGACACAACATCAGACAGTCATCAATTCACTCAAAAAAGTCATACTATAGTATGTCGTCCAAATTTTGATAAAAAAGTCATAGGTTAGTATGTCGTCCAAAGTTTGACAAAAAAGTCATAGGTGAGTATGTCGTCCAAAGTTTGACAAAAAAGTCATAGGTTAGTATGTCGTCCAAATTTTGACAAAAAATCATAGGATAGTATGTTGTCCATTTTTTGACAAAAAAAGTATACTATAGTATGTCGTCCACATTTTGACAAAAAAGTCATAGGTTAGTATGTCGTCCAAGTTTTGTCAAAAAAGTCATACTATAGTATGTCGTCCAGATTTTGATAAAAAAGGCATAGGTTAGTATGTCGTCCAAATTTTGACAAAAAAGTCATAGGTTAGTATGTCGTCCAAATTTTGTCAAAAATGTCATAGGTGAGTATGTCGTCCAAAGTTTGACAAAAAAGTCATAGGTTAGTATGTCGTCCAAATTTTGACAAAAAATCATAGGATGGTATGTTGTCCATTTTTTGACAAAAAAAGTATACTATAGTATGTCGTCCACATTTTGACAAAAAAGTCATAGGTTAGTATGTCGTCCAAGTTTTGTCAAAAAAGTCATACTATAGTATGTTGTCCAGATTTTGATAAAAAAGGCATAGGTTAGTATGTCGTCCAAATTTTGACAAAAAAGTCATAGGTTAGTATGTCGTCCAAATTTTGCCAAAATGTCATAGGTTAGTATGTTGTCCAAATTTTGACAAAAAAGTCATACTATAGTATGTCGTCCACATTTTGACAAAAAGTCATAGGTTAGTATGTCGTCCAAAATCACCAACAAAAGTCATACTATAGTATGTCTTCCAAATTTTGACAAAAAAGTCATAGGTTAGTATGTCGTCCAAAATCACCAACAAAAGTCATACTATAGTATGTTGTCCAAATTTTGACAAAAAAGTCATAGGTTAGTATGTCGTCCAAATTTTGTCAAAAAAGTCATAGGTTAGTATGTCATCCACATTTTGACAAAAAAAGTCATAGGTTAGTATGTCATCCAAATTTTGACAAAAAAGTCATACTATAGTATGTCGTCCACATTTTGACAAAAAGTCATAGGTTAGTATGTCGTCCAAACTGAGACAAAAAAGTCATAGGTTAGTATGTCGTCCAAATTTTGACAAAAAATCATAGGATAGTATGTTGTCCATTTTTTGACAAAAAAAGTATACTATAGTATGTCGTCCACATTTTGACAAAAAAGTCATAGGTTAGTATGTCGTCCAAATTTTGTCAAAAATGTCATAGGTTAGTATGTCGTCCAAATTTTGACAAAAAAGTCATACTATAGTATGTCGTCCACATTTTGACAAAAAGTCATAGGTCAGTATGTCGTCCAAAATCACCAACAAAAGTCATACTATAGTATGTTGTCCAAATTTTGACAAAAAAGTCATAGGTTAGTATGTCGTCCAAATTTTGTAAAAAAAGTCATAGGTTAGTATGTCATCCACATTTTGACAAAAAAAGTCATAGGTTAGTATGTTGTCCAAATTTTGACAAAAAAGTCATAGGTTAGTATGTCGTCCAAATTTTGACAAAAAAGTCATACTATAGTATGTCGTCCACATTTTGACAAAAAGTCATAGGTTAGTATGTCGTCCAAAATCACCAACAAAAGTCATACTATAGTATGTCGTCCAAATTTTGACAAAAAAGTCATAGGTTAGTATGTCGTCCAAATTTTGTCAAAAAAGTCATAGGTTAGTATGTCGTCCAAATTTTGTCAAAAAAGTCATAGGTTAGTATGTTGTCCAAATTTTGATAAAAAAGTCATATTATAGTATGTCGTCCACATTCTGACAAAAAAGTCATAGGTTAGTATGTCGTTTAAATTTCGACAAAAAAGTCATAGGTTAGTATGTCGTCCAAATTTCGATAAAAAAGTCATACTATTGTATGTCGTCCAAATTTTGAGAAAAAAGTCATAGGTTAGAATGTCGTCCAAATTTTTTCAAAAAAGTCATAGTATAGTATGTCGTCCAAAATAAGACAAAAAATACTGAGAAATACTTAGAGTGAAGTGGCTAAACATGAGTGGAGGATGCAGGAATCGATCCCACTACCTCTCGCATGCTAAGCGAGCACCCTGTTCCATTGGGAATTCAAACGCAAACAGACAGACACAACATCAGACAGTCATCAATTCACTCAAAAAAGTCATACTATAGTATGTCGTCCAAATTTTGATAAAAAAGTCATAGGTTAGTATGTCGTCCAAAGTTTGACAAAAAAGTCATAGGTGAGTATGTCGTCCAAAGTTTGACAAAAAAGTCATAGGTTAGTATGTCGTCCAAATTTTGACAAAAAATCATTGGATAGTATGTTGTCCATTTTTTGACAAAAAAAGTATACTATAGTATGTCGTCCACATTTTGACAAAAAAGTCATAGGTTAGTATGTCGTCCAAGTTTTGTCAAAAAAGTCATACTATAGTATGTCGTCCAAATTTTGACAAAAAAGTCATAGGTTAGTATGTCGTCCAAATTTTGATAAAAAAGTCATACTATATTATTTCGTCCAAATTTTGACAAAAAAGTCATAGTATAGTATGTTGTCCAAATTTTGATAAAAAAGTCATACTATATTATTTCGTCCAAATTTTATCAAAAATTTCATACTAAAGTATGTCGTCCAAACTGAGACAAAAAAGTCATAGGTTAGTATGTCGTCCAAATTTTGTCAAAAAAGTCATACTATAGTATGTCGTCCAAATTTTGACAAAAAAGTCATAGGTTAGTATGTCGTCCAAAGTTTGACAAAAAAGTCATAGGTTAGTATGTCGTCCAAAGTTTGACAAAAAAGTCATACTATAGTATGTCGTCCAAATTTTGATAAAAAAGTCATACTATATTATTTTGTCCAAATTTTGTCAAAAATGTCATAGGTTAGTATGTCGTCCAAATTTTGACAAAAAAGTCATACTATAGTATGTCGTCCACATTTTGACAAAAGTCATAGGTTAGTATGTCGTCCAAAATCACCAACAAAAGTCATACTATAGTATGTCGTCCAAAATCACTTAAAAAAGTCATACTATAGTATGTCCTCCAAATTTTGACAAAAAAGTCATACCATAGTATGTCGTCCACATTTTGACAAAAAAGTCATAGGTTAGTATGTCGTCCAAAATCACCAACAAAAGTCATACTATAGTATGTCGTCCAAATTTTGACAAAAAAGTCATAGGTTAGTATGTCGTCCAAATTTTGTCAAAAAAGTCATAGGTTAGTATGTCATCCACATTTTGACAAAAAAAGTCATAGGTTAGTATGTTGTCCAAATTTTGACAAAAAAGTCATACTATAGTATGTCGTCCAAATTTTGACAAAAAAGTCATAGGTTAGTATGTCATCCAAATGTTGTCAAAAATGTCATAGGTTAGTATGTCATCCAAATTTTGACAAAAAACTCATACTATAGTATGTCGTCCACATTTTGACAAAAAGTCATAGGTTAGTATGTCGTCCAAAATCACCAACAAAAGTCATACTATAGTATGTCGTCCAAATTTTGACAAAAAAGTCATAGGTTAGTATGTCGTCCAAATTTTGTCAAAAAAGTCATAGGTTAGTATGTTGTCCAAATTTTGATAAAAAAATCATACTATAGTATGTTGTCCATTTTTTGACAAAAAAGTCATACTATAGTATGTCGTCCACATTTTGACAAAAAAGTCATAGGTTAGTATGTCGTCCAAATTTTGTCAAAAAAGTCATAGGTTAGTATGTTGTCCAAATTTTGATAAAAAAGTCATACTATAGCATGTCGTCCAAACTGAGACAAAAAAGTCATAGGTTAGTATGTCGTCCAAATTTTGACAAAAAATCATAGGATAGTATGTTGTCCACTTTTTGACAAAAAAAGTCATACTATAGTATGTCGTCCACATTTTGACAAAAAAGTCAAAGGTTAGTATGTCGTCCACATTTTGACAAAAAAGTCATACTATAGTATGTCGTCCAAATTTTGACAAAAAAGTCATAGGTTAGTATGTCGTCCAAATTTTGTCAAAAAGTCATAGGTTAGTATGTCGTCCAAAATCACCAACAAAAGTCATAGTATAGTATGTCGTCCAAAATCACTCAAAAAAGTCATACTATAGTATGTCGTCCAAATTTTGACAAAAAAGTCATACTATAGTATGTTGTCCACATTTTGACAAAAAGTCATAGGTTAGTATGTCGTCCAAATTTTGACAAAAAAGTCATACTATAGTATGTCGTCCACATTTTGACAAAAAGTCATAGGTTAGTATGTCGTCCAAAATCACCAACAAAAGTCATACTATAGTATGTCGTCCAAATTTTGACAAAAAAGTCATAGGTTAGTATGTCGTCCAAATTTTGATAAAAAAGTCATACTATATTATTTCGTCCAAATTTTGACAAAAAAGTCATAGTATAGTATGTTGTCCAAATTTTGATAAAAAAGTCATACTATATTATTTCGTCCAAATTTTATCAAAAATTTCATACTAAAGTATGTCGTCCAAACTGAGACAAAAAAGTCATAGGTTAGTATGTCGTCCAAATTTTGTCAAAAAAGTCATACTATAGTATGTCGTCCAAATTTTGACAAAAAAGTCATAGGTTAGTATGTCGTCCAAAGTTTGACAAAAAAGTCATAGGTTAGTATGTCGTCCAAAGTTTGACAAAAAAGTCATACTATAGTATGTCGTCCAAATTTTGATAAAAAAGTCATACTATATTATTTTGTCCAAATTTTGTCAAAAATGTCATAGGTTAGTATGTCGTCCAAATTTTGACAAAAAAGTCATACTATAGTATGTCGTCCACATTTTGACAAAAGTCATAGGTTAGTATGTCGTCCAAAATCACCAACAAAAGTCATACTATAGTATGTCGTCCAAAATCACTTAAAAAAGTCATACTATAGTATGTCCTCCAAATTTTGACAAAAAAGTCATACCATAGTATGTCGTCCACATTTTGACAAAAAAGTCATAGGTTAGTATGTCGTCCAAAATCACCAACAAAAGTCATACTATAGTATGTCGTCCAAATTTTGACAAAAAAGTCATAGGTTAGTATGTCGTCCAAATTTTGTCAAAAAAGTCATAGGTTAGTATGTCATCCACATTTTGACAAAAAAAGTCATAGGTTAGTATGTTGTCCAAATTTTGACAAAAAAGTCATACTATAGTATGTCGTCCAAATTTTGACAAAAAAGTCATAGGTTAGTATGTCATCCAAATGTTGTCAAAAATGTCATAGGTTAGTATGTCATCCAAATTTTGACAAAAAACTCATACTATAGTATGTCGTCCACATTTTGACAAAAAGTCATAGGTTAGTATGTCGTCCAAAATCACCAACAAAAGTCATACTATAGTATGTCGTCCAAATTTTGACAAAAAAGTCATAGGTTAGTATGTCGTCCAAATTTTGTCAAAAAAGTCATAGGTTAGTATGTTGTCCAAATTTTGATAAAAAAATCATACTATAGTATGTTGTCCATTTTTTGACAAAAAAGTCATACTATAGTATGTCGTCCACATTTTGACAAAAAAGTCATAGGTTAGTATGTCGTCCAAATTTTGTCAAAAAAGTCATAGGTTAGTATGTTGTCCAAATTTTGATAAAAAAGTCATACTATAGCATGTCGTCCAAACTGAGACAAAAAAGTCATAGGTTAGTATGTCGTCCAAATTTTGACAAAAAATCATAGGATAGTATGTTGTCCACTTTTTGACAAAAAAAGTCATACTATAGTATGTCGTCCACATTTTGACAAAAAAGTCAAAGGTTAGTATGTCGTCCACATTTTGACAAAAAAGTCATACTATAGTATGTCGTCCAAATTTTGACAAAAAAGTCATAGGTTAGTATGTCGTCCAAATTTTGTCAAAAAGTCATAGGTTAGTATGTCGTCCAAAATCACCAACAAAAGTCATAGTATAGTATGTCGTCCAAAATCACTCAAAAAAGTCATACTATAGTATGTCGTCCAAATTTTGACAAAAAAGTCATACTATAGTATGTTGTCCACATTTTGACAAAAAGTCATAGGTTAGTATGTCGTCCAAATTTTGACAAAAAAGTCATACTATAGTATGTCGTCCACATTTTGACAAAAAGTCATAGGTTAGTATGTCGTCCAAAATCACCAACAAAAGTCATACTATAGTATGTCGTCCAAATTTTGTCAAAAAAGTCATAGGTTAGTATGTCGTCCAAATTTTGTCAAAAATGTCATAGGTTAGTATGTCGTCCACATTTTGACAAAAAGTCATAGGTTAGTATGTCATCCAAAATCACCAACAAAAGTCATACTATAGTATGTTGTCCACATTTTGACAAAAAGTCATACTATAGTATGTCGTCCAAATTGAGACAAAAAAGTCATAGTATAGTATGTTGTCCAAATTTTGATAAGAAAGTCATACTCTAGTATGTCGTCCAAATTGAGACAAAAAAGTCATAGTATAGTATGTCGTCCAAAATGAGACAAAAAATACTGAGAAATACTATCAAAATGTTATAGTTTAGTATGTCGTTCAAAAAGTTACCAAAATGTCATAGTTTAATATGTCGTCCAAAAAGTTACCAAAATGTTAGAGTTTAGTATGTCGTTCAGAATTTGTAAAAATTACATAGTTTAGTATGTCGTCCAAAATTTGACAAAGAGGTCATAGTTTAGTATGTCATCCAAAATTTGACAAAAATGTGATAGTCTATTATGTCATCCAGAATTTGACAAAAATGTCATAGTTTAGTATGTCGTCCCAAAAGTCACCAAAATGTCAAAAATGAGTTAATATGTATTAATAATTTCAGTTAGGTGAGAAAAGTCCCAAGTCTTCTTTTCCATTTAAAGTTTGAACGACGTCTCGACGTTAAAGTATGACGACACTGTGAGGCTCCAAACTGGGCTAAGTAATAGCACAACATTGCCAATCAAATCGCACATTTTGATATAGGATGTGTGGGGGTTTTCTCAAAACTGTGAGTTTCGCACCAAACTCTTGGGTGGAAGAGGAATAAGAAACGGAATAAACGTGGAAGAATAAAAAGAGATGCTAACGTACCGACTAGAACCATTTAATTTGCTCTCGTCACAGTTGACACTTTTTTTTTTGCATGAAACATGGACCTTCCATGTCCTTCCCTAATGAGTTTAGGCCCAGGGAATCTAATGACATTTTGGTGCAAAATGTTTGGAGGGTACTGGCAGAGAAGAACCAAAAAGCACAACAGAGGAGTAGCAATTCGATCCAATAAACAGCAGGTTAGAACCCAGGGATCGGAAACAAGAAACAGGTCAGATCAGATAAAGCTAAAGAATACTGGAGATTGCATGGCGGGCAGGATCTGAAATGACAGATGATAGTGATGAGACAAAAAACAAAAAATCTATTGATAACGATGACAAAATTGTGATTTTTTTTGTGCACTACAATGTTCTTGATGTATTTAGCTGTTAAATGACAATGATTTTGCAGAATACTCCTGAGCTCATGTGGCTATGTTATTCCAGCAGCGTGAGTGTTTCTCGTATAGCACCATGTGAGGACTTGATTTTCACGCATATTCAGCAGCAGTTTCCGCCCCTTGGTCTTTACACACTGAGATTTCCCCTGATTCGCTGAATATTATAGGGTATTATAATAATTAACATTATAAAGTGTAGATGATGGAAAACCGAGATTTGTATGATCTTGCACTAGGAAACTTTACCTTTGAACTGAGTCATACTTTATAAGTCACATTCTCTTTTTTTTAATACATTTACAAAATACAATTACAAAGAATCCCAACCTTGCTTGTAATGGGGTTTTGTAGTTCCAAGCCAAGTGATCTAAAATATAATCAAGAAAATGTCATACCCAGTGCTTTACAGAAGTAGCATGTTATTTACATACATTTTTCCTGCAGGCACATATGAGTGCGCTTTCGTGATCGGACCAGTCATGTACACAGCCAAGGCACAATTGAATGTTGCACTCTTGCCTGATGAGATCACAATGAAGATAAATCCTTTGATAGTCAACTGTTTCGAAAGCTCTAATGTTAGCATCAAGGCAACCATCGCAAACACCACAGAGACTTATAATGTTACGTGGCACTCTTCAGATTCAAAGCTGACTGACCTAAAGAACACAAGTAAGACAAGCCTACAGTACTTCTCAAATATGTCTGTCCCCTGTCCTTCTGCTGCACTAGATCATACTGATGATATTAACACAAACTTAAAGTCACAACATGTTAGTAGTATGACCACAAATCTAACCCTGACACTCGTTTTTATTGCAGCTTCTTCTGGGAACATTGACTATTCTGCCATGGCTCACATCAAGTGCGATCAACCAACTAAAGACAAATATGTCAGGATCACCTTCAAAAACAAAGTGAATCGAGAAAAAAGTGAACAATACACTATCCCCGTCATTTATGGTACCTAATAATGAAATAATTTAACCTGTTTTGATTTCAAACGTAAAGCTGCAGTGGGCACAGTTGCTGGAAAAATAAATGAGTTGATTGTTGCGTTTAAATCCACAGGTTATTAATAATACAAATGCTTTTTACTCTTTATTTTACAAGGAAATTTGCCATCTCAGAAACTTTCTTTAATTTCTTGACACTTTATTGCTTTTATTGTCCAATTATCAACTCTGATATCACCCTGCAGCATAGGAGGTTCCAATGCTGGAGTAGCAATTATTCCATTGATGGTACCTGTATGTAGAGTATTTGTATTAGAACAGCCAATAAGAGCATCCCATCTTTTTCTAAACTGCCCCAGGATTGGTCAAAGTCTCCCCAGATGCTAGTTTTGAGGCTGTAAACAGAGCACAGAGGTGGTATTCTTTCTCAGATCAGTTGATTTACATTATATCTATATACTGAAAGGTTATTATGGATATATTGATTGATAATGACAAAAATCTCCTGCCTACTGAACCTTTAATCTATATTGTAAAGTTGTCACTTTGCGGAAATACATTTCATACATTCATTTGCATTGTCATCTGTCGGATTATCTACTGACTCGTGTCCTGTTTTTACAGAGAATACCATGTTTTGCAGCGACGACAACTCAGATGGAATTTGGCCAAAAACCCCAGATGGAACTACGGTGACTATTCAGACTTGTGAAAATAATACAGTCGGTCATAAGACTCGCACTTGTAAGGGCAGGGAATGGCTGCCAGTTTTCAACTCCTGTGTGGACAAAAAGTTGTCCGAGGTTGTCTCAGAAGCAGAGGTGAGTATGGCAGTACAGCTCAGCACTACGTGACCTTAGAATAATACATTTGTGATTAAAGAGTAACTTAACCCGTTATTTCAGGTTAGAACTAGTGTATATTGTTGTCTATTAATATTATTCAGTGATCCAGGTCCAACTCTTCGTAGTTTTGTGTAAAAATGGGTTTATGTACTGCCTCTCTGGCTAAACACCCATTACATTTGAATTTTCGTATTAGCTGGCTCTTCCCGGGCTTGGAGTGTATATGCAGTACTGCACCAATAACTCCCTGCCCACTTTTTTGTAGATTTTCAAAATCAGGCATTGGGCAGAGTCAGTCTCAGACCAGGGGTTGAGTTACTCTTTAAATTTGTTCCAAGATATACAAACAGGAAAAAAAAATATGCTTGTCTATTTTTTTTGCTGTTAAAAAAAATCTTTAGACTATTTCAATTATTCTTTCGGCTTCTCCCTTTAGGGGCCACCTCAGATCTGCCTCCATCTTGTCATATCCCTTGTGTCCTCTTCTGTTACACCAACTGTCCTCATGTCCTCCTTCACAACATCCATGAACCTTCTCTGTGGTCTTCCTCTTTTCCTCCTGCCCCGCAGCTCCATCTTCAGTATCTTTTGTCCAGTATAATCACTATCCCTCCTCTGCACGTGACCAAACTATCTCAACCTTACTTTATCTACAAACCATTCATCCTGAGCTGTCCCTCGAATATGTTAATTTCTAATCCTGTCCATCTTGGTCACTCCCAGCACAATTATCAGCATCTTCAGCTCTGCCAACTCCAGTTCCACCTCATAGCTTGTCTCACTACCATCTTGTAGACCTTCCCTTCAGACTATTTTCAAATGTTCTCAGATAAAGGATGGAACCTTACTATTTTGTGAAGTGGGGTTACCTGTATTTTGGTACACTGTAACTGTTCTATGTTTTTGTTTTTAGTTCTTCGAAAAAGGAATGGGGGCTTCACAGGATGTGGCCAAAAATGTGTTTGAAGGACTAAAAAACTTCTCTAATTCTGAAACCACTGAATCTACAGCTAATGTTATTGGCGTCATCAAAGTTCTAGATGTGATGGCCACTGCTTCAAAAACCTTTGCAATGACGGAGGAAATCCTGCCTGTAAGCCCCTAATGTTGTTATTGCAATACATACAGAGTTCCATGAAGTCTTCTTAGCCTTGTTGTACTTTCCAAAGCTTCAGATCAGCAGTTCTTTTAAATCTCTTCAAAACAAATTAAAAGTATTTAATGGCACTCTGTTACACTGTCTTTGGGAACCATTCATACAAACCAGTATCTCAATTTTGATGAAACCACTGCTCATTACAAAAATGGATGTCAAATATCCCAAAGCTAATCAAAAGAGTCAAAGATTGGATGAACTTTAATAATCATTGTTTACTGCTTTATCCTCCACATGAGGGTCTTAGTTGCTAACATAGGTAGCGAAAGGCAGGGTACACCCTAAGAAGGTTGTCGGTCCATTGCATGGCCAACACATAGAGACAAACAACCATTCACTTTCACACTAACACCTACAGTCAGGTTGGACTGCATGTTTTTGGACTGTGGGAGGAAGCCGGAGAACCTGGTGAATACCCACACACACATGCAAACTCAACACTCAAGGGCAGGATTCAAAAGCCAGTGAGGCAACTGTGCATGTAAATATAACAATAATCAAACAATATACAGTAAAATTATTCCTGTGGAAATACATGAAGGGGTTGGCTGAGAAAAGATTTAGAACATTTAAGTTCTACCGACTGAGGATATTTTATAGCCATGACATGAGCCGTGGACTGGTGCTGGGCTTGGGTTGCTTTGAGAAAATCGTAATTTATGCAAAACTAACGTTTTAAAGATGGATATAATGTACTTTAGCATTGATTTTCTTTTTTCTTTTTTTGTTTCAGAACTTTGTTGAATCAGCAAGCAACATACTGGACAAAAACTGGCAAGGTGTCAATGATTCTTATATTCATAATATGTCATCAAAATATCTCAAGTCTGTGGAGGGTCTGGTGAAGAATATCAAAGTGAAAAACGCCAGCAATGTCATCACACCAAACATAAATTTTGAAGTGTGCTTGGGTAGTGACTGTAATCTGGCAGTGTTTGGCATCAACGTGACCCTGCACAATGGCACCAAAGTCATGAAAACTGTTGGCTTGAAAAATCTAATTCACAAATTACCAAATAACTACCAGAATTCAGAACAACTCAGTGACAAAATAATCGTAGTCACGCAAGAAGAAGAGAGTACATCGCCTTTCAAAATTACGTTGGATTTCCCCAACAAACCGCCAGGACGCAGGAAACCATTGTGCGTCTACTGGGACACTGAAAAAGAGGATTGGTCAGAGGAAGGATGCACTGTTAAATCTAGTGATAATGGCAGCACACTCTGTGAATGCAACCACCTCACTGCATTCTCCATCCTCATGGGCAAAGGTAATACACCTGACTCCAACCTAGACATCATTACCTACACGGGCCTTGCTGTTTCCATCTGCTCCTTGATCATCTTCCTCATCATAGAGTATCTCGTGTGGTCTGCTCTGATCAAGAGTAATCTTTCACATTTCCGTCACACGGCAATGGTGAACATTGCCTCGTTCCGTTTGCTTGCTGACTGCAGTTTTTTGGCCTCCAGCAATCCAAAAATTCTCACAGATGAATGGTGCCTTATTTTGACCATATGCAAGCACGTGTTTTACTTGGCCATGTTCAGCTGGATGCTGTGCTTGAGTGTGATGCTTGTCCACCAGATCATCTTTGTCTTCAGTCCACTAAGGAAAAGAGTCTTCATGTTCTTCTCCAGCATCGTAGGCTATGTTTGCCCAATTCTCATCGTGGGAACCAGCTATTTGTTTTGCAAATACACCAAAACAAAATACTATGATAAAGATACATGCTGGCTAGTACATGAAGAGACTTTGCAGGGATCCATGTTTGCTTTCCTCCTGCCTGTTGGAACTATTACTCTTACAAATCTGTTTTCCATGGTGGTTGTCATTCTCACTCTGATGAAGACCGCGGTGCCGGGTGGCAGCCAGAAACAGGACAAGGAGACAGCAAAAAGCATCTTCAAAGTGGTGCTCTATCTAACACCTGTTTTTGGAATAACATGGGCTTTCGGCTTCCTTCTGCGAGTATTAAATGAGGACCATCCTGCGTATCGGTTTGTGAATTACACTTTCACCATCCTCAATACCTTCCAGGTAAATTGAAACCACACACCACAACTCAATGTTGACATTAGCGATGCATCAAGCCAACTTGTCTGTCCTATTTGTAAACTGAGCTGCAGTTATACCTCATACAGTATATCTAATTAATTTTTGCTTGTCAACAACTCAAGAGGCACCAAGTCCTCAAATGCCTTTAACATCGTGACTTGGTCGTATTCAACACTTTTGCAACAAACATATCAAGACTTTTTGGACTCCCTGATGACGGTTTCATGCAAAAACACGTCAGTGTTTGTTCTAAAAGGGTCGACTACGACCATGCCATGCCTTTTTGCAGGATTTTGGGCCGAATTTAACAGCTTCGGAGTCATGTGATATGTATAATATAAATGGCTACTCTCTGTTAGTGGAAAACCAGCCTTGCAAGTTCAGGGCCTCAGAATCAGGAGGTCTCGCAAAGTCTCGGGCCTCACGGGAAACTCAAATCGCTTCACGGCACTGTACACACACACAAGCCAGGTACCAGCTACATGATCAAGACAGTGAAAGAGTTTTTTCGACGTGGCAGAGCCGGTGAAAAACACTCAGATTATTTATTCAGACACAAAATGTTCACTTTGGATACACGCAGATTGAATATCATTGTACATAGTTCAATAGCTAAATTAAATTTGTGTTGAAAAATGAAAAGTGTTGCATATAAACACAGTTTGGAGCTAATGACACTTATTTGTTTTTTCCCTGTAGGGCCTGTTCATTTTGATAACTGGATGTTTCACGGAGCCAAAGGTGGGCTTCTCATTTCATCTACGTTACAGACGTCAGTGTCATTATGTTCACATATTAATTATGTTACACTAATTAACTACCTTTTGTATTGTTATCAACAGGTTAGAGAGGAACTGATTACTCTCATAACGGTAGGTTTGCCAAGAAGAGAAATGACATCATCGCATAATGGACATGCTCATCATCATGGTTTTGTTTCTACCCTCAGGGCAAAAAAAAGGTTCACAGTCAGAATCTGACTTCACACTCATGCACAAAAACCAAATGAAGGCAAGAGGTCAGTATGATATGAATAGCATCATCATCATTGGTGACATACTGTACTGTGTGTTGATTCTGAAACACTTGAGCCTTTTCTTCAGAAAGGAACCTTTGCTGTAGAAGAGTTTAGGTGGAGGAGAGTTTGAACTGAACTGAATTTAAAATGTTGGATTTATGTATCCTTTACACTGGCATGGCTATTAAGTGTAAGGTTTTTCAATATCTTCTCTGCATTTCAGATGGTGTCGACATAGAGGACAATCCACATGTGCACAAATGTAGCTCCACCTGTAGCCTACAAGAAAACATGTATGAGAGTTTGGTGTGTATTAGAATATAGTTCCTAGACCCTAACAAATAAGTAGGTAATTGTTTTATGAACATTTAATTGATGAATAAAGCTCAGTAAATAGAGCAGTGATGTTTTTGTATGTTTTACACACTAATTGCAAGTGCTTAGTGGATAGAAATATAACAATAATAGGCGTAGTCAATTGTATTTACAAGGAAAGACTATAAATGTACAATATTTGACTTGAACTATAATCTGAATGATTTGTTTGTAGATCAACGACATGTATGTCCAGACATAAGAATAAAGGCAAGGACTGTAGAAGTGTTTTATTCTTCACATGTGTGTATGATTTAAATATCTCAGTCCAAACTTACATTTCTCATGATAAGAATTATTTAAGAAAACCACATATGATTGATTTTGTATTACAAATAAACCTGGGACATAAAAGTGTCATGGCTCGTGTTTTGACTCACTTCTCTATTATTTCTACATGCTGAATGGATTGGTTTTTAAATGCGTGTGAGTGTGGGTCTAGATTTGGAAAGTCACAATGAAAAAATTTTTTGGGTTTTTTTTTTAAAGAGCAAAAAAGTTCTAATCTGAGGATGGACCATAGATAAGCCCAGGATATTATGCTCATACATGTATTTCCTTTCTGTAGTCGCGCCACATTTACTGTGACTGAATACAGAGGACAAACTCTCGAGTCACTTATCACTGAGCTCTCCTGATGACAGTGAAGATGGCCAGCGTCAGAATTACGGTCCCAGCTGCACCGCCAATCAGAGCTCCCAGAATGCCACTGTTCACGTTCGATTCCTGACATTTTTCACCAGTGTAGTAGGTGGTTTGGCTTGCTGCGCACCTGAAAAAACAGCGCAAAGAGCCAGAGTGAGTGATTTTATTTCATTCCTGCATGACAAAGAAGTGAATTTGATGCCAATGATGCCATGTTAGTAACTGCAAACATAGGAAGTTGCTGTCCGTTGCCTCACCACCGCTCTGCAGGTACAGACACAGATCACGCACACAGCTTCCATTGTCTGTGTTCCTTTTAATAGACATCAAACTGGTTTAGTTAGCTTTGTCAGTGACAGTCACAGAGAGGGGGGGTGAGGGATCTGATTATGAAACAGTAGCAGGACAAATGAGACAAAAGCAAGCTGAAACATGGTGATAAATATTTGCCAGTACAACAGAGAGTGAATCAGAGCTCTGCAGACCATACAGAGCTGTAGCCGGGGGGGTTATATTAAAACAATATTGAAATTATTGCCGAAACGTGTGACTACAGGCCTGTGCTGTTCAGCTGGAATGGAATGGACGGTATGAGGTTAGACACTTGGAAATTGTATATACTGCTGATTCATTCATTCACTGTCTACCACATGTTCTTCACACATTCACACCCACGGGCAAATTTATAGTGTGTCCAATAGTGTTTACCCACTCACACACGGGGAGAACCTGCAAACTCCATGCAGTAAGGCCCTCATTTGGACCGGGGCGCAAAAACCTCGGCCTTTCTGCTGAAGTGTGGGCCCACGGTACTGGTAATTTAAATGGAAAATCATTCATAAACTTTACCGAATATTGAGCACCCTGCTTTTATTTTTCATAAAATCATTAATTAATTCATTCATTCATTCATTAATGATTTTATGAAAAATAAAAGTCCATTGTGGTCACTAATATACCTTAACATGAAACATTTTTCGTTTCATATTCCTTATGTGTTCCTTCATCTATGATATTATTTGGTGTAGTCTGACCCTCTGTGTTTGACTTTGACACCATTGTCAATGTTTCCATCATGGTACGGTTTGGTTTGGTACAGCAGGGTATGGTTTGCATTGGTAAAAGCTTAAATGAATAATATGTAATGTATCTGTAACTTTTTATTTATTATCATTATTATTACGATCCGCTAACTAATGCTAACGTTCAAACCACAGCCTGCTAAAACGTCCTCACAATGTTAACACTGGAGCACAGCGATGGTTTTGAGGCAGAGTTTGTCATCGTGACTAAATGACATGCGTGCACACAAACCTGCATGAGGCCTTTCCTCCTCTTTCCACACACGCGCCACCGTTAAAACAGGGGTTGGGGTGACAGGGGTCGTCTGCGGCGCGTGCTTCTCTGTGTTTTGGAGTCTGCGCTTTCGCGTCCGTCTCACTGACTGGCCTCTCGTCTGCGATGTCGTCCACTGCCACAGTGGGTTTGACAGGCACCTCGCTTTTGATCAGGTGGGTTAAGTCTATCAGAACAAGAGGATGAAATATAATGATTTTAAATCAAACAATGTCATGAGACGTTGTGCAGTTGCACTGTATAAAAAAATTCAATGATTCTGCGCTTCACCATTGAAGTCAGCAGTAATGATGAGGTCGTCGTTCTTGAGGAAGCTCCTTCTGTGCAGATGCTTGTGAGAGATGAACGTGCTCCAGCCAAAGCCGCGACTGCGGAAGCAGCGGCATTCCTCGTCCCACACTGTTTCTGAAGTGTTCGTGGGCCTGTTCCAGCGGGCGCTATCGTCTTGGGAGGAAGAGCAGAAAACACTTACTCATGGTTTATCCATCGTCCACCTGATCTTCATGTAACATCTTTACCACCTGTGGTTACTGATGACCAACAATGTATCATTTTACAAACCACAGTCAGTGTCTACTGAAATAATCAAAAAAAGCAAAAAGTAACTGTGTTTCCATCCAACTGTATTTGTGTAAAAGAAATCCTGGGTGGAAAAATCACAATAACTCCTAAAATGTTTTGCATTTTATTAAAGTGTGGTTGGAGATCATTTCACACAGACACTGTGCACGCTTCCAGAATCTAGCTCGAGACATGAAGGCGCACTCTCTCTGAATACAAGTAAAAATAGATTCTAGCCCCTCTAGCCAAGTCTACATCATCTTGTAAACGTAATTGCTGCCTTATCATGCTGTTATAGATGGCCTTTTCCAACTGGTGAGTAAAGTTTGAGTTGCTTTGGAATCTTGTGCCAAAGTCCATACAAAAGATCAGCGGTTTTACATGCAGCACAAGTCACTGCTGATCAACGCTGCTCATGGCTCATTGGAAGGTCTGATCATGGCACAGAATGCTGTTTTATGCTGAATTACATATTGAAATACACAACAACATTCATACTGTGCTGTAAAGCCATGGTTGTGGCCGCAGACGATGCCTTTTTCAGTAGAATTTCACAGCTCGCTGTGACGTTGGGATGATGAGGAGTTTTTTTTAAACCAACCTTTCTGTCTTGCTCATAAACCTTTTGTTTATTCCGTTCTGTGCCTGTGATGTCGACCTACCTGTGGTGAAGCTTCTTGTATTAGACATCCTCAGTTTGACATCAGGGTCCTGATCCATGGCAACGATGGTCACCTGTCTGTTTTGAGCTGGCCACTGCATCACTGCATCATTTTCCCCACTGCAGAGGTGCATGGAAATGCGAACATAATCTGGGTTATCTGGCGCTTTTGCGTCAACACTGATACCGAATGAGTAGCCCTCTAGGTTGTAAAAGCACTTGCTCTTGAGCTGAGCTCCTGTGGTGAGGAACCTGCTAAAATTGTGGATCTGCCAGACGGCACTGGGGCAACTGGTCTCTGTGAGAGCGATATCATCAATTAGGATGGCTCCCGAAGAGGTGGATGACCCTCTAATGCCTTGGAAGACATAGCGGAACTTGTCCGTCACCTTCAGAGTCACATGGGCTATTTTCCAAACGTCATTTCCATCACCTGAGAGACAGATAATGATGTATTTTAATGAGGGGAAAAAAAAGAAAACAGTGTATTTAGATGTTTGGTGTAGGAACCACAAAATACCAATGATGGTGTGGATCTTCCTGACACGGCGCACAGTTCCTGTCCCATCATCCCTCCTGATCCATATGACCAGTTTGTCGCCGGCCGCTCCACTCATCTTGTAAAAGAACTGCAGGCACTGCTCGTCTCTTTTGGGGTAAAGAATGCGTGACTCTAGCAAGGCGCTGTTGCCAACCACACCAGAAGATGTGTCAAACTTCATGAAGTAGCCAGAATCTACAAAAGAGAAGGGGTTTAGGTACTGTTGCTTCCTGTCACTCTGTCATGTCGTAATGGCACAGAACATACACTGTTAATGTTATTCCTTCTGGTGTGACAAGAGAACCAAAGCATTCACAGGGAAATATTAATACAAAGTAATAAGGAGAAAGGAGTTTTAGAGGTCGATGACGTCAACTTAATGGGTAACTCTTTACTTGCTCTTACTCTTGCTTTTATTTTGAAGTCTGAATGTCAGCACTGTAAAACTGTGTACAAATATTTATGTTTGTGAAGATTCCCAGTCACCCAGGTCATGGTCATCTTCAGACATTAGCTGTTGTAGGCAACTGCCAACTTTTCTCAGGCAAGTCCAATTGTGTGACACAAGCTTTGTGAGTGGTTGTTTGTGTGTCCCTGTGATGGACTGGTGATTTACCCTGCCTTTCACTCTATATTAGCTGGGATTGGCGGCAGCAGCTCTCACCTCGACCCTCAAGTGAAGGATAAAGCGGTAGAAGATGGATGGATGGTTGGGTTTCTTTTTCAGTAAGTTTGATATGGCTTTGTTTACCGGTTAGAGAGAACTTTACCTCTGCAGCGGCCCACCAGGGTGTGGTCAGGATCAGCTGGACTGCTCAACGTCTGCACCCAGTCTGCGTTGTCGTGCTCATTCTGGATCATTCCACAGATGTTGATCAGCTCAAATGAGCACTGGTCAAGGAGTGTGTGTGTGTTGGCTGCAAACAGACGGCTGCAAACGGTCAGCTTCATAGCTCAAAGCATCAGCTGTGCATTAGTATCTGAAATGCAGCCACACAAATGACTTCATAGCGTTGGGAGTCTTTATCTTCCACATCTTCTGTTATAACTTCAGGTTCACACAAGGTCATGCTCACTGCTGATTAAGCATTATACTCTTTTGTGGGATTGTGAATTCTACTGGCAGCTGGTACATTATTGCCAAATACTAGAGGGTGTATCGAAATTAAGGCCCGAAAAAAAATAGAAGCAATATGTACTCCCATTTGGAAGCCTCAAGTTCTGCGGTTTGACGGTCACCATGTCAGTTTTTGAAAACAGACATTGATTTCAACAAAGCACTTTTTGGACAATAGTATATATACTATTGGATAATAGTAATATAGTTTCTTCTAAATGGAAACATTTACAAAATTTCTAAATTAACATCATGTTCTTATAAGGGGAACCTGGAACTAGCAATTGAAACCATTAACTCCTTAGGAAAATGTTTACTGACATCATAAATCTGAAGTAAATAAGAATAAATAAAAACTAGGCTAATTTTCCCATTTTCAAATGAGTTAGATAGATAGATAGATAGATACTTTATTCATCTCACAGAGAAATTCACAATTTATTTTTGCAACTGGCATAGTCGCCCCCTGGTGGGTATTCAATAAATTGCTACCTCCTGGTTGGACTCACTCTGCATAGTCTAGTCTAAGGTTAACACATTAATCTATGCAGCTATCCTTTTAAGCTGATTGTGTTTGGAGAAACTCACTCACCCACACCTGTGAGCAGAGAGCAGTCATCTGTTCATAAAACACTGACCATGTGCCTCATGTAACCTGACAGTAGAAATCCAAATCTATATATTTAACATTTACACCAATTCACACCTGGAAGCACTTCATCTACAAAGACATAAATGTGGCCTTGGTACCCAAGTGACCATTGTTTACCGAGGTGACACTCACCACAGTCGTACATGCGGTTGAGCCGGGTGATGTCGACAGCACTGAAGTCCAGCCGCTGACCAATGATGTCATTAAAGTACGGTATGGTGGTGGTGATTGTGGGGATGCTTGCATTCTTATTGAAAGACAGCGGCCTGTAGTGCATGATGGACTCATAGTCGTATGGTGTGTTCAGATCAGTGATGAAGTCATCTTCATACTTATTGAAATTGTGCTCCATGCCTGTGAAGAGAGAGAGGAATGGTAGGTAGGTAGGTTGGTAGGTAGGTAGGTAGGTAGGTTTTTGGGCTGCATACATGTCACAGGCCAAAATTATCATTGTTGACTGTGAAATAAGCTTCGAACCTCCATCATCCAGACGAGGCTCCTGAATCAGTTTGTGAAGGATAGTATGCAGTGATGTTAAGCTATCGTTTTTAATTAATTCAGTGAACAGCAGCAACCAGGTTTTTGGTTGCTTAGTAATGGTCACATAATACAACAGAAGCTGCCTGTATTAAAAACACCTCACACTTCCATGTGTTTTCCCAAGGTTGTTTGCTATAACGGCCCCTAACGAGTGAAATAGGGCCCATTAATATGTGACAAAAACTTAGTGATTGGTTGGTGTATTGTGTTCAGCTGAGGAAATAAAGCCATTTACACTCTTTGTATACGCCGCAGGAGAGCAAACAATGATGGACAAAACGGAGCAATAATTATCACTGGAAGTCTGGGGGGTGGGGGTGGTACAGAGTCAATATTCCAATCCGTCAGGAAAATAAAGAATAAAAGTCTATATGGACATCTGAAAATGGCAGAATGTTTCCAAGAACACCTCTGTGAAATGGTTGATGAGTGCAACTTGGCACTCGGCACTGCCCTCTAGAGGGAGTATTGCATAACGTCCATACCAGCTCGTGGGGTAGGTAGGGTAGTGATGTTTGGGACAGTATATATGTATAAATGGGGAGTATTTCTGTGCGACTGTCTGAAACAAAGATGAAATGCTTTGACCCACCTTCTGTAATCTGGTCCCACCAGATTTTCACATAGTTCTCTCTGTCCGAGCGAGACTGCTCATGGTAAAAGCCCAGAGCATGAAGGAGCTCATGCTCCACGATGGCCTTGGTGTCACACCTCGCCCCAATGGAGACATTCTGTCCAATTTTATCATCGCCGACATACGACCAGCATCTGAATGGGTAAAATGGAAATTTTTACACCATAGCTTTACAATGTAATAAGTTTTTGAAAGCTCAGTAGTTCTCAATGTTTGGTCCTTAATTCCTTAAGTTTTAAGACTTAACAGTGTGGGCAGTAAAGTTGTGCAACAAACAGAGAACACTGCAGCTCACCCAGACAGCTTGGTGAAGGAAATGTAGGTGGACTCTCCCTCGTATGGCTTGAAATCCACGCAGGATCTCAAACGGTATTCCTCAAACGCCTGGAGGATCACACCTTTGGCATTCAGTTCTACAACAAGAGGATATAATTTCCCAGTCAGTAAATGTTTTACCTATTCTTCAGATTTTATCATGAGAGAAAGTGTGCAGAGCCTACCTAAAGAATCAGTTAAGATGTAAGGGATTGGAAACTTCCACCGTCGTGTTTGGTCGAGGATTGCGTTCCTGCTGGGCTACAAGACACTGAACACTCTGAGAACATTTTCTTTTATATTCTTGACAAACATGATCTCTGTAGACGTTACTGAATACTTACATTCCCAGCAATGTCTCCCTCAAACAGGTGATTTAAACCTTTAAATGTGAGAAACAACAAGGTTTTAGAAATTCTGATATCAAGTCAACAAAGTGCATTATCACAAACTTTAAGAGGCTTTAAGAGTTCTACCTTTGTTGATGTCAGGTATGTCGTCCCTAAGTTCACCTGCGTCTGCATCATCACCTGGAGGACACATGTTTTTGTTAGAGAGAAAGAGTGACAAACAAAAAGCTTCTTTTCTGTGTATGTGACCAATAAAGTGAAGGAGAACCAACCAGTAAATGTCGGCACAGCTTGCACCTAGCACACAAGAAGAGACACTTTCAATCATTCACTGAGACTTTTTTTTTTCTTCAAATGTATGGTTTTAAAAAACCCTTTAAATTGAAATATTTCAGAAAATTCTCTACCGTCAAAACCGCAAATAGGCCGATCAGTACAGCAGTCCCCCTCAAACTGTCTCCAGAGACCATGTTGTTCTCTCTGTTGCCGCCGCCAACTTGCCCATGAAGGCAGCTGCAGCTGAAGAGGAACTTTGATCAGGTTTATTGTGTTTAATGAGTAACATGCATTCCGCGCGTCGTCACTGTCATTCCTGAAGGTCACATGTTGTCATTTGCTCTGCAGAGACGAGCAATAAACTGTTGACCCTGTGCTCAGGCAACAGGGTCAACAACAAGGTTTTAAATCCGTGAAAAGATATGCGCTTTATTGGTCCTTAAAATGCCCTCATGTTGCAATCCAATCTCTTTTAAATGTTAACAAATCATATTTATATGATACTAAATGATACCTAAATTTGTATTGCACTGTGGTAAAGCTATTGTTTTATAGCCTACACGTTTGTTTATGCTGTTATTGATGGTGACTGATTTTGTTTTACTGCTACATGCGTCGATTTACTATGAGCGGTTGTTTTCAATCATATTTAACCTGTAACCTATGGTATTATTGTTGGAAAGCCTCAAGTCCCCAGTGTCAGGTTCATAGTTCAGGTTTTTTTTAAAGTGTCAGCACTGACTGTGCTCTGTGGGCCCTCCCCCTAAACCGGGAACTAGCACGAGACATGGGCACCAACTCTTACTCCAAGCATGGCTGCCAGTGGGGACACCAAGAAAACACAAGGCTAACCTACGCTTGCTTAAGTGTATATATGTATGTGTATATATCCATTAAGAATAATCTCACTATTAGACAGCCTGGAAACAGAAGTTTGTCAACCACTCACTCTCCCACACCAAAGTCCTTGGATAAAATGTGTGATTTTATCTTGCTGGGGTTCACACTTGCATAGGTAATGTCATCGTATTATTCCAAATTATAGAATGGTTGAATGCAAAAAAAAAGAAGAGGTTAGTAGGAGGAATGGAGCCACTGCTTGAGACCAAGTCCAAGCAAGTCACAAGTTCTAAAAGTCAGGACTTGAGTCTAGCTTCAGTCTGAGTCCTGAACACAAAACACTGGCTCCTACAACTGCCATTGAGGTGGTAAATAAAAGTATTAATGAATGTTTTCCAGATCCTTCATCCTCTGTGCTTGTAAATGCCCACACATGATTTCTGTTATCTCCACCATCAGCTTTATCTCATTCTAAGATGTGATGACACCGCGTTGTTCAATCCCCTGACCTTAGAACAGCAGACCAAAAAAAAAAAAAGAGAAAAACATCTACAGAACAGACCAGAAGCTCAAACCACACAAGGCGCGTAACTGGAAACGAGAACTGGAAAACAACACAATAGTACATCAACCATCAGCGACAGCCGTATCATCTATGAGTTAATAACGAGGAAATGTACTGAAGTTTTAAAATTCAAGTTCACCTTTCATGTGGCTGCTGCCATACAGACACACACAATCAATGTTTTTGCTATTTACTACAGAATGCAAAATTGTGGAGTTCTTTAATGAGGGAGTATTGGTCAATATGTTTGCACCAGGCAATGGACCAAAATACATACTATTACTGATATTAATTCAATTCAATCCTATTTTATTTGTATAGCGCCAAATAATATACCTCATCTGAAGGCACTGTACAAAGACAACATCAAGGAGAGGAGAGAGACCCAACAATTCACACAACGAGCAAACACTAGGCATCAATGGAGAGAAGAAACTCCCTTTTAACAGAAGAAATCTCTGACAAAGCCAGACTCAGAGATGTGCAGCCATCTGCCTCGGCCGGTTGGGGTGAAAGAAGAAAAATGGGCGACAGAGGAGAGGAGAGGGAGAGAAAGGACAAGAGGGAGATGAGGGAGAGACAGGAGAGAGAGACCAGGAGCAGATAGACAACAACTGTATCAAGTTATAAGTTTATGCAGGAAAGTTATGAGTCAGTGGTGACATGTTTATAGAACTGCAATGTCATTTATATAAGCATTATTATTATTATTTATATTATATCCATGTGGGCTGGATATGGGTTACATTTGGGCTGACAATATGGGTCCCAAGCAGTTTTGTGTTGGCATCCATACTGTCGGCCCGGATTCAGCCCACATGGACATTAGATTACATTTATACTAGTGCTGCTGTGGATGTTTTCTGCTTCTGTGGACCAATATCAGTAATATCTAAGGGGAATGTTGATGTTACCTTAGCATACTGTGTACGGACTATTGTTAAAGATGGGGTAGGCAGAATATGTTCCACTTTACTGATCAATAATTCTCAAATAATCTATCAGCATGATGTAAATCGAGTGATCTGAGAGAATCTGGCCCACCACGAGTGACTTTGATCCAACAGAGGGCAAGTCAGAGAGAAAGCAGAGGCTCCTGTTGGCTGTTTGTCTTCAACTGCTCTGCATACAGGTTCCCTCGATGGGAAGATACTGTAACTACTCAACAACTGTCTTCAATGCAAAGAAACCTTTCTTCTTCTTTCGGCTTCTCCCTTGAGGGGTCACCACCGCTGATCATCTGTCTCCATCTTGACCTCCTGTGTTACACCAACTGTCCCTCACAACATTGATAAACCTTCTCTGTGGTCTTCCTCTTTCCCTCCTGTCCTGGCAGCTCCATCTTCAGCATCGTTTGTCCAGTATTATCACTGTGCCTCCAATATGCCCATTTCTAATCCTGTCCATCCTGCTCACTCCCAACAACAATCTCAGCATCTTCTGCTCTTCCACCTCCAGCTCCATCTCCTGTCTTTTAGACAGTGCCACTGTCTCCAGGCCGTATATCATGTATCAAAAGGAACATGCCACAGGTTTGCTTTTGTAGCTTTCTTTATTACAGCAGTTCAAGGAGACAAGCGTTATCGCACGTACAGATTCCAGATACAACTTTTACATTTCATATATGACGTGTATTATTCTGATTTTGTTTCACAGCAGGGATCTGCCATTTCTCTTTCTTTTTTTCTTGTCATCCCAGCTCCAAATGTTGAATCTGGTTTCATGAGTCACAAGAAAACAAGGGTAATATGTGGTTCAATATAATGTTCAGCGGTAAAACACAAAGTATCTCACCTCCAATTCCTAAAATCCTCCATGACCTCACTCCTTTGGTTTAATGGGCACTTCTGTTTTAATCAGTGACGATATGTCTGTGGACAAAGACATGATCATGTCTGTTTCCTGACATGCTTCATATTTTTTAAATGTTTAATATACACAATTAAGGCGTTTTACAAACCCTCAAAGTCGATGAAGATGATGAGGTCATCATTCTTGAGGTAATTACGTCGCCGGAGGTCAAAGTGCTTGACAAAGTTCCTCCAGCCCCATGATGGACCTCTGTAGCATTCACAGGATGGGTCAAACTTCCCCACCTTAGAGGGATTGTCCCACATTAAATGTCCATCCTGTGCTAAGAGACAGAGAAGGACATGGTTGGTTCAGGTCAAACTTTATCGTCAACAACATAGACACACGGTACAACAACAGCACGCAATTAAGGACCTTGACAGTCTAAAACAGGCCACACAGTAGAACATGTGGCTCGCACTGGTGCTGGTTCTCGTCCAGGCCTTTCTGTGTGGAGTTGGCATGTTCTACCTGTGTGTGTGAGTGGGTCTTCTCCGGGTTCTCCGGTTTTCTCCCACAGTTACAAAACATGCAGAGGTTAATTGGACTGTATGGAGTGCACGAATGGTTGTTTGTCTCGATACGTTGGCCCAACGTTGGACTGGCAACCTGTCCAGGGTGTACCCCCACATGTTGCCCTATGTCAGCTGAGATTTGCACTGTGACCTCATTTGGAGGATAAAGTAGTGGATAATGAATGGAAGGGAGTCTAAAATGAAAAAGAATGTTTTCTAGTGTATCTATTCTTCCTGCTACTAATAAAATATATTAAAGTTCGTTAGACAGACGATTATATGCATCTTCTTCAGGACTTCTTCAGAACTTGGAGGTAGCATCAGATTGTGTACATGCCTGTCTTGATGTTGCCTCAGTTCTCCTTGGCCACATACATTCAAATAAACTCCTCCGTTTTGCGGTCTGATAATGCAAAGTCATCTTGTCCAGAGGTGTTTCACAAAATGTTGGGGGTCCCAGGAAATAAGGGATGCATAGAGCACCATAACAAACCAACTCAAAGCAAATTATAGGCAGTGATGAAGACTGAAGATTTAATGGAATTCTCAAAATTAGTTTTGCTGTAGACTATAGACGAGGTGATAAAAGATAAGGAGAACTTACTCTTTCTCATGTCGGTTGTGAGGCTGCGAGCGGTGGACATCCTCAGCTTAATGTCAGGGTCTTGGTCCATCACCACCAACGTGGCCTGTCTGTTAACAGCTGGCCACTGCATCACCACGTCATTCTCGCCGCTGGCCAGGTGGAAGTACAGCCCAGCGTAGTTCCCCGTGTAATCAGAGTAGGACGACTGAGGAATGACGCTGATACCGTAACCGTAGCCTTCAGGGCTGTAGAAGCGAGGACTGTGAAGCTCTGTGTTATTAGCCATGAAACTGGAGAAGTTCTGGATTCTCCACACAGCGTTGGGGCAGCGCGTTTCCGTCAGGCTGATGTCGTCGAGGTAGATGCCACCGGTGGACGCAGAGGGGTCAGCGCGCATGGCCTGGAAAGCATAGCGGAATTTGACACCTATCTCCATTGGGACGTGGGCGATCTTCCATGTGTGGTCAGAATCCGCTGGGGAACACAGACAGAAACAAGGTGACAAATACTCCTTTGGGAGGTAAGAGTCATATTTAGAGATTTAGATTCATATGTAAATCACATGATCTGAGAAAGAACAGTGTGTCACAGTAGGACTTGACCAATCACAGGGCAAGTCAAGGCGAGCTGGGACCATGATAGAAGATAATGGTCAAGATAAAAATGCAGTGGCAGGTGATTAGCATAGTTTAGCTTAGCATTAAGTCTGGAGGCAGCTCAAATAAATGGCTGCCTTAATGCAAATGCAGGACATTCAATGTAAGTTGCTAATTAAACACGCCTGCTTCATTAGTCCATACCATGGAAGGTGTGTATTTTCTTCATTTTACGGACTGTGCCTGTGCCGTCATCCGTCTTGACCCAGATCACCAGCTTGTCCTTGGGGTTTCCAGTCATCTTGTAGAAGAACTGCAGACACTGGAGCTTTCTCTTGGGGTAGAGGATGCGGGATTCCAGCAGAGCAGACTCCTGTGGCCTCCCCACCTTTGTATTGAAGTACATAAAGTAGCCACTGTCTATAAAATCAAAGTAAAACAAGTGGGCAGATTACTTTTTTTTTTATTGAAACCGTGCTTGAGATTTATTTTATTTTATTTTATTTATTTCTTTAAAGAAATGCTATGTAGCTCTGACCTCTGCATTTCCCCAGGAGTGTGTGATCCTCGTCACCAACTGTGCTCTTCACATGAGACCAGTCTGCATCATCATGGGAAGCCTGGATCATCCCACAAATGCTGGCGTACTCAAAGGCACACTGGTCCAGCAGCGTGAGGGGTCCGGCTGAGGTGAAGGATTCAGGCAGTCATATGAAAAGTCTATTCATTGTCTAATAAACTTAAGAAATCTCACACATTCACTCTGTAACGTACAGCAGTTGTACATGCGGTTGAGCCTCAGGGTGTCCATCTTGCTGAAGTCCAGGTACTGGCCAATGATGTTGTAGAACTCTGGGATTTTGGTGGTGATGGTGGGAATGGATTCGTTCTTATTAAAGGAGAAGGGCCTGTAATGCATGATGGACTCATAGTCGTATGCCGTGTTTTGATCGGTGATAAAGTCGTCGTTGTATTTGTTGAAGTTGTGTTGAAGCCCTGCGGGGGGGGTGAATTTCAAGATCCTTCAATTATTGCCGCCACAGAAAAATAGCATTAATAAGGACTGAAAAGTTATATCTACATTCATTTAGAAATGTTAAAACAATGGAACATGACATCATGGAACCATACCCGGAGTCACCTGATCGAGCCAGATGTCAACATAGTCGTCCCTGTCTGTGCGAGACTGCTCATGGTAAAATCCCACAGCGTGCAGGAGCTCGTGCTCTATCACTGCCTTGTGGTCACAGCCTGACCCCAGTGACAGAATCTGACCATTCTGTTGGTCACCAACGCTGGAGAAACACCTATGACAAACCAAAGTGTACACAAAATACATTTAAAGGCAACATTTCAGTGGAACACCTTTACATCAAAGTACAACGTAAAGAGTTTCAATTCCTGTTGCCAGTAGGTGGCGCTCTTATAAAATATGTGTAGTTTAGGCCACATTGGAAATTGTACAGTATATAAGAAAGGACAATGGTTTTTAAGGTCTTGGTGATCACCTAAAGCTGCTTGACACACATTCACCCTTTCACTCACACATTTATGTGCAGCACATTTTCTATCACACATCTTTGGTACCCATTCACACAGGAGCAACGTGGGCATGAGTGCAGTAATGGCACGTTTCCACTAGCGATAGTACCTGGTACTTTATTTTAGTATCTGCTCTGGTGAGGTTTCAAGTGAGCTGAGGACTGCCGGCCACTGATTGGTCAGAGTGCCGTCACAGGAAGAGACGTCCGACACAAAAATCAAGCCGAACAATGCCGAACTGTAGATCAGTTAAAAAGACTTAACAATCCTAAAAATGTGGGTCCAACAAATCCCCAACAATTACCAGGGAAATGTCTAAAATCTCAATATTTAACAGAGGAGTCTGGTGTATTTAGCGACAGCGGCATCACAAACCCTGCTGCTGTATTTCAGCACAGTGACTGTGTCAGACGGAGTCTGTGCTCCGGTCATGGAGGAAGTACTGAACAAATGTTTTGAATGAACTGATTCTAATGATTCAGTTACACTGAAAAAACACTGAACCGTGCAGAGTCGAGCAGGGACCATAGATGAAATATTTTAACATGTTAAAGAAATCTAGATTGAAATAGTGTCGAGGCGAGCGGTCCTGCTACAAAGGTAATACACAGGAATTAAAACTTTCCCGATGTTTTAAAATGAATACACACATCATTTTGTGTTTCTTAACTGAGAACTGAGAACTGAGGTTAGAGTACTGTATCTAATGTTTGAAACCTTGAGTAAATAGTTCAGACACTACTAACTGGGCTACTTTGTTGACAGTATCATTTGCATTTGCTCTGAACTCCGTGGCCATTGTTTTCAATTCAGTGGATTAGGATGGATTTAAATGAATAGCAGCCAAGCAGCTTGAACCTGAACGCATGACTAAAACTGATTTCAATAGACAGAGTCAACACAAGTAAGAAAAGCGGGTTATGTGGTTACGTTTTTAGCCTTTGTTGATTTTTTTTTTGCCTATTCTAAATGTGTATATTCAGCAACTGAGCAGCAACTTGCGCAAGAGCTCTATTGCACAAACACAAAGTCGTACACTTTTATTCGTGGGATAATATAGCGTGTCTTTACTGCTCCTCCACTGACACACTTATCAGTACCACACACCAAGTTACCTCACCTGTAAAAAGAAATAAACAGATGAAATGTGGACTTTGAAAACACAGAGCCGGAATCAGAGGGGGGTTATAAGGGGGGCTCAGCCCCTCATTTTCTTTCAGCTTTATACGTCTAGTAAAAGCAAATGATTTGCTTAGATACACAAGACGACAGGCCCGTATGTACCGTTCTAGTGAAATACAGCACAGAAAATCCGGTTAGAAGGCATTTCAATGGAAAACCTTTCAGAAATGATTTACCACATACGTACACTTAAAACAAAAAATCTACAGTCGTACCCCCCTCTCTTCTCAAACTTGATATAGGTCTTCTCTCCCTCGTAAGGCTTGAAGTCGATGCAAGACTTGAGGCGATACATTTCAAAAGCCTGGTGGACGCAGCCCTTGGCATTCAGATCTGAGGAATGAGAGAATTAGACAGTGTTCTGTCATGAAATGACACATACAAGCTTTCCAACACTCAACTCAACACACAACTTACCCAAATCATCACCCAGAATGTAAGGGATTGGAAATTTCCATCTGTAGCTTTTGTCAACCAGGGCATTCCTTCCTTCCTGCAGCATAAATTACTTCTTAAATTGTGATCATAAAAAAAGGTCATTAAATGAAACACAAATTCAAAACCAATAAAATAAACGATCAAATGCCAGTTTTGTTATCTCACATTTATATTGCTCTTTGGTTACACAAGAGCAAATGGTACGACTGTGCCAACGGACCATGACTTTGGTTATATACACGTGCAACAATTGCAATAAAGGAATAATTCACAATATTTTTTATAAAGGAACTTACTGGAAGTAAAATGTCCCCTTCAAACAGGTTGGCATCTGAACCTAGAGCATGGTTACAAAAACAAAATATGGTCAACCTCAATCATAAGTACAGTTATTCCTCATTTATTTATTTTTTACGTATGATTTATGTAAACAACATTACTGTGTTGATTTGTAAGTTGTGATGGAATAAACATCTGTAAAGTGATGCGACTCACCCAGATTTAAGATGGGGTTCTCATCCTCGCCGTTCTCATATACCTCTGTTAAACAAACACAGATGTGATTCAGTCTTTTCTCATAACTTTCTACATATTTACATTTAATCGTAGGCAGTTATTTCACATACCGTGTAAGCTTTGGTGAACTGGTATCTGCATGAAAGAAAACCAAAGTTCAAGTCATTTCAAGGTTAAGGTTTTTTTTCAGAAACTGTGCTCACTTCAAAAATGAACACATAAACACTTACAGCATATGATGTGGCCAGAGCCACAAGTCCAAACAGCAAAATCTCTCGCTCCATCATTCTGACTGCTGAGTGTAGCAAAGCAGATGCTGCTGCCTTCGCTTAAACATGCAAATTAACAAGCTACAGCCTTTGGCCCTTGCTGAAGTTTATACCAACCATAAAGAGTTACTTAAGGACTTTGACTCCAAATTGTTGCCGATTGGTGTGTGTGTTTGTTTTTTTTCACACTACCTTGTGCTTGTTATCTGCCTTATAACCTGGTTTTCCTACATTATCAGATAGCAGCCATTTATTCAGAGCTTATCAGTGAGAAAATAACCATTTAAATGGCAGTAAACTTAAATTGTATGTCAAATTTCACATGCAAACATCACTGCACCTGTGGTGAGTCAAATAGTTTAAAGGCAATCCTTCTTTTGAGAAAAGGTATACATGTGTTTTGCAACGTAACCACTAGATGGCGCCAAATACCCACTGTTCCTGTGTGAGCGCTACTTTGTATTTGTTTCCTGGCAAGGCACGTTTGGATAATTCAAACATACAGTATGTACACTGGTAAATGGTAAGATGTGGTCATTTAATTGTAATAATGGTTATTTACTGTCAATATCGGCAATATCGTTGAAACAATGATTAAAATAGAGCAATATCTTTGTCAGCAAGTCACGCAAGTTTACGCCTTTACTAAGTAACAGCTAATAGTTTTATTAGCTGTTAAAAACTGTCAAGCTTAACATGATTTAGTGAACAATGCCCAATCTTGACAGTTCATTGACATGCAAAGACAAAAGACTATTGTGAATTTTGACGCCACTAAGGCTTTTACGGTAAAACGCCTGCCATCATGTGCGTCAAAGCTGATTTGTTAGGACATCCGGTTTTCAAAATAAAACACTGAGAGCGCCGTGTCTTGAGTGCACGTTTCAAAGCACATTTTGAATGGGAAAAATAATGGAAATCCTCGCAGCTATGTTTTAGATACATTATAACTGGACTTTGAGCAACTGTATAAAGAGAGGTATCTAAACGTTCTGAATAAGACTGAATAAATAGTTGTACTTTTTTATTTAATTCTATCGAAAATGAACAAACCTAGACAATCTTCTTTTTTTTTTTTTTTTTTTTCATTTGAAAGTTCTGTACAGTAAAAATGTTTTTTGAGAACTGCTTTTTCTAAAGATTTCATTCGTTTTCCAATTCAATGTGCGCTCAGCAGGCAGCTTTTTATTTTGAAAGTCGGATGTCGATGTCCTTACAAGTCAGCTTGATTCACATCACAGGCGTTTTTACCATAAAAGCCTTTGTAAGGAGGGCCTTAAAATTCAGCGTCAGATAGTTTGACCACGGAGAAACGGGTGTCAGATAACTTCACCGCAGTAAATTGTAAGTGTAAACTGACACCAAAGTTATATAGTCACGCCTTACATTAATAAAGTATGCCATGTGGCTTTAATTGTAACGTATTATAGATATGCCACGCGTGACAACACTGTTGTAACAACTCTCAACGTTTGTCGTAGCTAACTAGCATATTAGCGCGGTCTGCTAGTAAAGCCCGTTCCTCAGATAATAACGGCAGTTAGCATGTAAGCGTTTATATAATACACTTATAATGTCATGCTGCACGTTTTGAATCAACTTTAGCTGATGACAGAATAACATGAAGTGGTAGTGCGACGTACATTATTGCGCCAAATAGGCACAGGCGCACAGACGAGGTGGCCGAGTGGTTAAGGCGATGGACTGCTAATCCATTGTGCTCTGCACGCGTGGGTTCGAATCCCATCCTCGTCGAAAATTCTTTTTTTTTTCTTCCGGATAATTTCTTTGATGTCTTTATTGACTTTAGTGACTTTCATTAACAGCTCTTTGTACATTCATGATACAGAACAACTAATTTCTTTTTTATTTTTGCAATGTTGCAAAAAGATTTACACCATTCATAATGTAATTAATATAAAAACAGCCCCACAGTACTCTGTTTAAGGCCTGCACAAAAACACATTATAACAACAACAACAATAATAATAATAACAAAAAACCTTAGTCTTTGCTTCATTCTCCTCGTTTTATTTCAAACAATCCTCGTCTGCTTGATAGCTTCTGTTGTGGTATCCATCTTTTCGGTTTGTGTGGTTATCATCTGAGAATCTTGCTTCGCCTGTAGCTCCATAATGACTCTGATCCTGTCGAGCAGAGAGGTGGATCATCTCTCCACGTCCCTCCATGACGCCACCTGGGGCTTTGCTGCTTGGTTTCTGACCGAGACAAATTAACAAGTAAATATACATACTAAGAGTTAGCTGTTGTTTTGCTGATCAACTTTAATGGGAAACATCTGCTGAAAATAAGCTGCTTGAAAAGTGGTAGAGCTACTATTGCCTTTGCAAAAGGATGTCGTTTTTCATTTGCATAGTAAGCTCATGCTCTGACTGGTTTGTCTGTTGTAGAAACAGCCCAACTGGCAACATATCTGTGTAAAACCTCTCTATCTTAAAGCTATTGTACACTTTTACAAACATATTATATTATATTATATTAAATATCTGCCATAAACCCTCCTAAATGTTACGCGCTGGACTTACAGAGACTGACATTTGATTATATAGTATTATATTTATAATTTGACAGTGCACTTGTTTTCCAGCTTCTACTTTACCTTGTGATCACGCTGATATTGATCTACAGCATACTGGTATTTGGCAGCATTCAGTCCAAGTGCACCAGCAAGTCTCTCTCCAAGGAAATCACAAGCTAATTTTGGACACAAAAGATGAAAACTCAATGAGATTCTTATACAGTTTAGCCCCAGTGTTTATTTATAGATCGTCGAGTGCATTTGTCATATTACATACTCAGCAGTGAAATCCTCCCAACGAGAAAGGCCAGCTTTCTGAATGAGATCCTAGTCTGACAAAGAAAAAACAAAGACATGATGCAACTGCTGCTACATGCTCATATACTGTAGGCTCAAAGTTAGACACACATACAGGAAGTGTAGTAGTTGTCGACGCTAAGTTTCACTTTGTTTTCTGTCCAGAAACAGAAACTTTTACTTTTACTTTTTCTTGTATATAGTATTTTCTGGCGCTAACTGCAAGCAGAAAGTCTACTTCCTGTTTACAACAGCACACACATGCTCAGTGTACAAACAAATCGAGACACACATGATAATATTTCACAGATTTCAAAATAAAAGTGTTGGTTTTCATATGGAATGAAGTTTACTTCACAATAAAAACACATTTATACCCAAAAATATACCCCGCCTTTCACCCCGTGTCAGCTGGGATTGGCACCCGCTCATGTGGAGGATAAAGTGGTAGACTAGAATGAATGAATGTATGTCAAAAACAGACAGAAATAAATCTAAAATAATGTAAATAACATATAAGCAAATAATAAATTGTCTATTATTAATGTAATAATACAGCTAGCAAATATATTATGTCTTATTCTATCACCTGTCTCAGCCACACGTGTATTGTTTAAAGGAAAATGAGGTCACAGGCCATGTTTTCATTCGAACATGATATCAAGTGGTGGGCCACACATGGCCCATGGGCCATGAGTTTGACACCTCTGATGTAGTTTGTCTTGGCTTCTAAACATCATTTTAAAATGAAAATGCATACATGTGGAAGTACTTGAACAGTCTCTCACCTTCTCTGCGGTTTCCCTGAAAGGGGCTGTGCTTAAGGACTCCTCCTCCTCCTCTTCTTCCTCACTGTCCTCCTCCATGGTTTCACCGCTGGAGAAGTAGATGATCTTCTTCTCTTTGGACGACGCAGGTCCGGTGAACTCTGGTTCCTGGCTGCATGTTACCTGACAGATTTGACATAAAAATTTTTATGTGAGCCCCATTAATCTTTGTCGAGCATGTTGTCATTTCAAATACTATTCATGTGTTAGAATACATCAGACTCCCAAACAGCTGCTGAGTGTTACTAAACACAGCCTGAGCTAACATGTCTGTTTCTCTTCCTTCATTGTTGCAACACTTACTTCCTCCTGGTGGCTGCTGTCCATTCTTCAAACACTTAATCAGTTAGTGCTCCGGTGCGACAGTGAAGATTCAAAAGTTGCATGGTATGTCCATCCATGCTGACTCAGCTACGTGGAGGGAAAAACAACTACAGGATACAGGATTAGTGGTGAAACCTGAGACTCCAGACACAGCAGTGCAAACCTTGTCACAGGCGGGCGGTTCGAGAGCTGCCACTGTCATGGAATCAGTTTCATTCTCGGTCTCAAAGGGGGCTGGACTTGTAACACAGTGTAGAATGTTAAGGCTTATTGTCAAGTGAATTATTAATGAATGTTACACACACTTTAAAACCGCATCTAATGACTGTGTTTATTGTACTCATAGTTGGGTAAACATGAGGGCAGTGACATAAAAAAAAACGTGTTAAATCAAAAGGAAAATATCAGGCTTTGAAAATGCTTATCCACATCAAAGGACATTAAATAATTAATACCACAGAAGCTAAACACAGTATGTACATGTGTACAACACGTGCCAAAGTTCCAAACTACTGGGATTGAATCACAGTATTGATTTTGCACAACACACACACACTATTCAGCAATCATATAATCAACATCACAGCTCTCCCCGTCACAAATCTGTCCAAACACAAGCTGAGATAACGAAACTTGATAAGCTGTTCCACAAAACTTAGTTGTACTAGCTATAATATATACATGTGTGTTAAAGATATTGTCAGTGTAATGCTGTAGGTAAAAAATATGTGTTAAAGTGTTATTTATTGTCACTGAGCACCAATTGTCAGGCTGTTATAACATGCATAAAATGAAGATTTAATGAATTGACCAAACATCTGAAGTAGCAGCTTACTTTGCAAATTAAGAACAGCTCCTCCCACATACATCTGATGCATAAACCAACACAGAAAAAGGATGATACAGCAGAAATTGATAGTGTGGAGAGACTTTGAAGAGTGTTTAAAACCTGTCTGGTACGTGAAGGCCACTGTGGTTCCCTGGTGCGCTTGGGAAAGGGAGGGGTGAGAGGACCAGTCCTCGGTTTGCTGCAGTCTCGCCGTTAAGTCACTAATTCTTACACACTGGAACTATAAAATAACAATTTCAGAATCATTTTTGATGGCTCACTGACATGTAACAGAGATTATTAAGCATCTTGTATTCCCAATCTGCACTACATTAAAAAGTTAACCTAGAACGGTAACCCAACACAGACAAATAGAGTTTAAATGAATGATTTAATACCATTTGAAATACATTATACATGAGAGACACCATGAGAGGGTGAATACAGAACTACAGGAGTGTGTTACATTGTTATGATCATTTGGACACGCCATTTTAATAAACATTCGGAGCTAGCGCCTGTCGGAGTAATGCTTCTCAATTACGTTCACTCTCCATCTGTCACAAACAAATCAGAAAAGTGTCTTAACCAACGGAAATACCTGCACAACTGGATAAAATATGCAAGCTTATATACACGTAGGGACATGAAATAGTACATGTGAGCTGTATATTACAGTTTATACACTTTCCCAGTAATTGGTAGTTATGCTTGGTCTTCTACGGCCATATTGAGTGGGACAGCAGCGTTGTAGCTGCACAAAAAAACGATTCTAGGTGCTCTTCCATTACCATCATGTTGACTGGTTGACGTAAATATACACTAGTGCTATCCTAACCTTTGCATTTCAAGGTCCAATATGCAACATTCAAATACAAGTACACAAACACATATTAAGTTTGTGAATACAGTATAGTCAGCCAGCATGTCCATGTGGTCTCCATAAGTGTCTCCAGGCAAGCTGACAATATCAAGCCTATGCCCACTTAGTATAAGGCTACCTGGGTACTTTGTGGGTACTAAGTGGGCAAGTTATGCAGGCCCCATATTTTAGTTTTAGTGACATGGATCTCACATGCGGGCAAACACGGGTGGGGCCACCATGGAAACCACTGTGGGTCGAATATAACCCCACGCAATGTCTTGAGCAGAGAGTGACGTCCCACTCCTTTGTGTGCTGTTATTGGAGCCTCTGAGGGCCCATCCGGAACACTAGACCCGGTATATAAACACACTGCATTCAAGTGAGGTTGTTCGAGATGTTTACAAGACGCGCCAAGTTGAATACTCCCTCTATCATATTCACGACCTGCTTTTTAAAAGCTCAGAGTTCACGTCCTGTATGTGACGTATAAATATGACCCCGACAGTAAACACGCATAGCACAAATATGTGAAAGTGAGATGACAAAAAAGGAGGTCAAAGTGTCCAGGATGAAGGCGAATCTCTGGATTCACTTCCAAAGAAAGCTTGTTCTTTTGCTGTAAAGGCTTCAGTCAAAGAAAGAGTAATAACCAGGTGTAATTTTGGTCTGGCATTACAGCGAGGGAGAAATCTACGAACAACAAAAGGCTCCAAAATTACTTGGAGATTACTTCTCCTCCTGGACTCGTACATAACGTGATGCATACATGAAGATGTCTTTGTTGACGACTGGCTTTTGTTTGAGACTAACATGTGCTCAACTAAAAGACAGCAATATTGCATATTAGACCTTTAAGGAAAAGGGTAAATGCACTTAAGTGCATGCACATACATTGTGTCAGCGACTGACAGCTTTAGAAGGGGTGAGCATCGTATACATCAGTGACTTTGATGTATTTACTTAATGAATACATAATGAAAATCAACATCACCACAAACATATGACTCAAGATAAATAGAACCGCTTACTGCTGTTAAGTGTTTTTCACGTTGTCAACGAAACGATCATTACATAACAATAGAAATTAAGTGAGACCTACCAGAGATGAAATCCCCGACTGGCTACTCTCATGTGAAAGAATGATTCAACATTATTCAGTAATGAAAAGTCAAAGTAGAAAAACAGCTATGTCACCTAATGAATGAAAAAAAAACAAAAAAAAAAAACTACTGTACATATGTCATGTGATCTAAATTAAATATTGTGATTGTAAACTGCTACAGCTATAACAAACTTGCTCCAGCAATAACACATGCACATCTTGTTCATTTTGTCACGGAATGAATCTCATGTGGAAAGTATTTGTTTAGATTGTGTGAAAGTGAATCCTTATTTACTCTTTGCAGATTGTTTTAATTGAAGATGTTTCTCCGTTTTCATTCCAAATGTGGCTTTTTAAGTTCAATAGGCAGATCTTTGTCTTTTAAAATCATCTCATGGGACTGAAGAAAAAAAAAAGATACAGGTTTACCCTGCAGCCAAAGGCACCATTAATAAAACTACACTTCCTATAAGGCTTATTCACGATCAAGACCAAATCTAAAGTAAACATTTCAGTTGACATGTAGCCTAACTTAACCCGGAATGTCCTGCCACTGTTTTTCAGGACTACTTCATGCTGCTCGTGTTAAATGTCATAGACATGATGCATAACTGGCGCTGGCTTAAATGCAATGATAATGTCTGTTGTTTGCAAATACAATGCAAAGTGTCTTAGCGTAAATGTGAAACACCGTGGATTAATTTAAAAATACATTTTCCTATGGAGGTGTACACTGAAGGAAATATGGATGCCCTCTTTACGATCAACGGTGATGAGGCAAGAGGGCAGGAAGTGACGTCTGTGGAAGGTTTAGGAGACGACGCAGCCCGTGTCCTTCTGAGGCTTCAGATCTGGCTCCTTCATTGGTTTCACCTCCTGCTCCTTGGGTTTAGCCTGGAGTTAGAGCATCAACGACACAAGAGTGAAACAACAATCCTCAGAACATTCAGTGTGACTTCTTTTTGCTTCTGTTGGATGGGTGTGTGTTGTCACCACACCTTGTCATTCTTGGCTCCCTTGGTCAGGTCAAAGGTGGCATAGACCTCAGGGGTGCACTGCTCTGTGAGAGGGGGCAGCTCGAATGGGATTGGCTCAGCCAGGCCGTAACTCGCCTTTAACTCCAGCACGGGTGCCTCGGCTGGCACCTTATGGAAGTATCTGAGGAAATATGTCCAGATTTACAATTTACAATGTCCAATAGAGTTGTTGTAGCTGATGTTTACTATTCACCTCTATATATACTGTATACTAGACAACACATAAATCATACAATATGCTCCACAACTTGTCTCTTTGACCTGCTGTTTCCATCATAAAAGTGAAAATGGTGGATAGCTGTTGTGCCAAGACAGTTGGCGGAGATGAATCACTGCTATGAAACGTGCTCAAAGTGAGCAGACGGAGTGATGAGAACCAGCAAGAAACAAATTTCATGCTTAGTTCATGGACTACATTTACCAAGAACTAGTCTGCACAGCACAGTAAACGCAGCAGTTATCGACATTCCACTGGCCGGTGCTAATGTTAACGTTACGCCAACACAACACTTAACCTTCCAGTGACAACAATGCTATCTATAGCCGGTAGACATTTGTATCCCTCCTGGATTTTGTGAGCTTTCAGTGATAATTCAAGTAAAATAAAGTGAAGCTAATCGGGAAAGATACTGCAGGTCTGGAATCATTTCCTCAGTTTTGTGATACATACTGGGTTGAATCAGGTTGCACCGGTCACATTCAATTTTGCCGCATCTTAGGCTGCTACGATGGTGGTTTATAGAAACAGAGCCACATGGCACCCTAAGCTCTATATGCTACATCTAGGCGTATAAGATTTCCCCTACGTAAATGTGCTGTATATTAGCAAGTAGCATGTACTGATGTTTTAAGCGGAGAGTAATGCCACACAAGCTTGATGTATTGTTAAGTGGTCAGACATGTTAGACAGGTGTCACTACACCCATAAACTGTGTATAAGGGTGGATTACGCCTCACCTTCCTCAGAATGTATGAAACTGAAGCCAAACTATGTCAGACATAAGTGCAAGCAATTAAATAATACACTATAAAACACTAACAAGTGCATCAGTAGGATAAGGACAAGTACAAATTAAGCATTTTTTGGGAAAAATATATTCTTCATGTACTTTTTCCATTTGATCCAACATTTAGAACCTGTACTGCAGCCAGCCACCAGGGGGAGACGTGGGCACATTGGCTTCATAACTGCATGTGGGTCTAACATGTTGTCTATGAAATCACCTTATCTGAACAGTGTAAAATATAAAAGCTTTGGATAACACTTGATGGAGGTTTCCATTAAAAACTCACATGAATCCATTTTCCCTCTCGCACTTCTCCAGTGTGTTTTTAATGAGGCCGCCGAGTTTGAGGAAGAACAGGTGCTCCGATGGTTTGGCTGTGGAGCCTGGGCCTTTGGTCTGTCGATACTCTTTACACAAAGCCTCAGCACGGGAGTAACCTAAACAGAAACATGTCCGTGTTGATACACTGAGAAATGTTGGCTGTTGGGGCGGACGGGCAAGCAAGACAAACTAGAATGTCTTAGAAATACTGTCACACAAGAAACATAATGTACACAGAGGAAACACCTGCGTCATGACCTATGTATGCATGCAATTCACTATGCTCCAGTTCCACACATACTTACACCTTTCAGCTTCCTGGAGAGATCTTATAGCCTCACCACACTTGTCACTTGCCAGCAGTGTCTGCCCATGATAGCAGTAAGCCTGTAAAGCACATATGTTCAGCAAAGTTCATTTATATAAATACAATCTCACTTTTTTTTTGGACTGTGTATTAGCTGTGCATCAATTCAAGGGTTGTCTCTTTTTGAGGGTGGATTTGAAATACAGCTGCCATGGTTATTGCAATAACGTGGTTAAACCATCTTGTCACGCCCACCACAGAGTGAGACTCATTACAGCATCACACCCTCTTAAAAAACAAAACAAACAGATCAGATGCACTCTCAATGGAAATTATGGCAGGCTCCTAGTGGAGTGGATAACCTGTGGTAAACAGCTCCTCCTTCACACCCTTTTCCTGATGATTTTTAGTGGTAAATATGGATACTAATGCTTGTTGGTGGCAACGGTGTCACCAAGAGTGGACTTCTGTCAGCTGCTAAATTTGGGACGTCAAATGTGTCATGATGTGACTCTACTCAGTTTTGACTGTTTTTTTTATATCCCAGGATTCATTGGGCTCCTGAGACAGATGTTTTGAAAGAGTTAACGGCAGCCAGCAACAACAACAACAACAAAACAGAAAAAACACAGGCTTCAAATTAAGTAACTAACTGTAGACGTTAAAAATAACTGGCCTTAAAACTAGTTCTTTGTCATCGTCCATCTGGAGATTTATTGTTCAGGGACAGAACATAGACATGAGGGAAATACATACATACATAAAGAGCTGTTAGTATGGCCTTAAATCCCCCAACGTAGGTTTGTGAAGTGCATGCAAATAAACAGGAACTCACATAAGCCATGTAAAAGAGCTGCTTCAGCTGAAGATACTTCCTCCACTTGCTGCTGTACTCTGGGTCCAATGTATTCAGTGTGTGATCTGCAAACAGAAACACTCAACTTTAATAACCCGTTATAAAACACTAACACACAGCACTGTTTGACCAGATAGGCATTTCATGTTTTATATATAAACTAAAATCAAACAAAGATGTTAAAAAAAAATAGGCAATAGAATGGTTTTCTGAACCACAAGTCCAAAAAATACTGCTAAAAAATCCAGATTTTTACTGGCTGATCCTTTCAGCTCAATACTCCCTTCTGGAAAGGGTAACCAGAACAAGTACGGTGGGTACAACTCGACTGTCTTTCTGAAGGTTTATTCCACACACACACACAGTTAGCGGTCGCTAGACAGCAGTTAAACAGCAGTTAGACCAGTCAGTTAGTAGACAGTTAGTTAGAAGTTAGTTAGGTTGTAAAACCGACAAGTCGTACAGGTACTGATGATAGACAGATACAAAGGCACGCACGAAGGTCAATATATAACAAAAAAGGCTTTGACAATGCACTTTAAAGGCAACAGTGCTTTGATACCAATTACGACAATAAACAGATAAATAGAATGATAGCTTTGCCTGGACTCTCGCGCCGATTGGTCTTTAGTTTGACAGATTAGCGGCCAGGTAGAGGAGAGTCTGGACCTCCAGTGCTGTTAGGTTACTTTACACCCGGATGAGTGTACGGACCGCTGCTTCAGCTGCTCCGTTTCGGTGGGGAGAGTCTGCTGGGTGAAACACCCATGACCAGTCAGTCCCAGCGGCGGCCGCTTTCTTCTGGACTTGATCTTTGTCGATGTTGCTTACTGGCTTGGTGCCCACGGACTTGGTCCCTTGATCCGACCAAAGTTTTCTTGGGTGGCCCCTGAGGGCCGTGAAGCGCAATCCATCCATTGACAGATCTCCCACAATGTTGGCATGCAGTGCTCTCGAAGCCATACAACTGAATGCCACGCCCCAGACTTTCATCTGTATTCCCCGTCTTACAGTCTCTGATGATGTAGCGGGATGACGTAGGGGGATCCTGGCATGCATTTTCAAGTTCGGTCTGTTCGGTCACTGGCTGATCCTTTCAGCTCAATACTCCCTTCTGGAAAGGGTAACCAGAACAAGTACGGCGGGTACAACTCAACTGTCTTTCTGAAGGTTTATTCCACACACACAGTTAGCGGTAGCTTGACAGCAGTTAAACAGCAGTTGGCCCAGTCAGTTAATAGACAGTAAGTTAGAAGTTAGTTAGGTTGTAAAACTGACAAGTCGTACAGGTTCTGATGATATAGATAGATACAAAGGCACGCACGAAGGTTAATATATAACAAAAAAGGCTTTGACAATGCACTTTAAAGGCAACAGTGCTTTGATACCAATTACAACAATTAACAGATCAATAGAATGAAGGTTCTACAGTTCTACAAATACTGACCAGCTTTTTGATAAAAGTTTGCCGTTTCATAAGCCAGCGCTGCAACAATTGTGGCGTTGTGCTTCAGTTCAATAGCTCTGGCAATCGTCACTATAAAAAAAAAAAAAAAAAGAGATGAGATGGTAAATAATTGAAAGACACTTCATTTGTACACATGGAGCATAACATGAAAGTGATTGAGGTCTTTGTTAACCTGGGAATGTGTTTATCATTTGAAACAGAGATTTGTAAACTGTTTACTCTCACTCACCAAAGCCCATTGATAAAACAAGCTTCTCTTTTTAGCTTGCAGGTAAGTGGAAGCTGCTGGTCTACTGTTGCCTTATTTGGCAAGTTTCTTTCACTGAGGTAAATGTGAATTCAAACAACAACATCCTCTAACACCTTCTTTGACTGAGACCCGCCAAACTGTCCGCTTTGACAAAAGGCCTATAATATGAATAACTTCATGAATATGGTCACAGATTATGATTTATATTCAGTCACATAAGCAACTGCTGCCACTCTTTCCTCTTATTATTCCAGGTACATGTATTATATGTATTGACTCCCCTAAAGGTTTAGCAGGTATGTTTCTGAATGGCACATTGACAGAGAACATCAAGGGGACATTCTGTCCTGGTTTCAGCTCTGCTACTGTTCACACAGACTTTGATAAAGAAATGTCCTCTTCTTGAGGACAGTGGGTTCTCTACCTTCTTGTGCTTCTGCTTGGCACTGGATGATGTATGCGTCGATGACTCTGGGCTCCAGGTCTCTGCCCTTTTCAGCTGGGGTGATGAGACGGGGGATGTGTGTATCCTGTTTTTCAAATATTCCAGAAAAAAAATGTTTTGTTCTTCTTTGTTTTTGAAGTTATTAATTTGTTACTAAAAATGCAACAATTAGCATATGTTTTGTGTTTTTGAGGACGTGTCTGTCTGAGGATTGTGAGCTACAGTAGAAGAAAATTAGGTGCTCTTGTTTCTGTTTTTTTTTTCCATTAAACTACTTAATTTCAAAACAGCTAAATGTGACTGTTGCGTTCATCATCAAATGTACATCAAATGATGTGAGGAAGAAGTGGATTTCTTGACCTTCTGTGGGCCGTTTCCAGCCTTCAGAAAATCTGACCTGTGATGGGAGACTTTGACCAATCAGAGAAGAGTTTAGAGAAAGAGAACCAAAAACCACACACTGGCAGATTGTAGCCAAATATACACTATTGATGTGTTCAGATCATACATATCAGAAAAAAAGCAAGAGTACCTCACTTTGTCCCACAGCTCTACAATAATTTAGTGTGAAGATGAGTTATTGTTCTTTTTCTGTTGGGGCTCACCTTGAGGGTTTTGAATATTCCAGCAGCAGCCTTCAGGCTCCGGTGAACATCTTTTGCTTCAGGCTCTGTTATGCTGTTGAACAGATGTAAATATGACAAATGTATGAAATAGGGACAAATCAAAAGGGACACTTTCTGGATTCATTCAAATACAACTCATTTAATATAAATGAAGTTCACAATATAAACAGAATAACAAAACCACCACATACTTTTCTTTGCCTGCTAGTCTAGAGGCAAACTTTGTGTACCACATGGCTACATTGAAGGCCATGGAGATGAGTTCAAAGACTGCGTCCTGCTGGGCACTGGGAGGAGAACAATGAGAAAAATGAATTATAGACGGATACATTCAGTATCAAAATAAATAAATTGCTTTAACTAAATAACACATTTTAGCATTAAGGTCAAAAGTTACTCATAGTTTTGTGCTGAAGCACAGTCTCTAGAGGTGTCTCTAATATTTTGAAGCCCTTATGTGTGTAAAATCTGAAAACCCCCTCAGTATAATATCATCAATTTACACAGTTTTGTTAAATTCAACATGAGTCAAATATAATCACACAGGTATATAATTTGATTTGAGTGTTTTTTTTTGTTAACAGTTGATGAAGTGCTTTATTACATATCATGACAACTGTTCCTTTATTGTCATTTTGTTTTTCTTTTGTTATTCTTCACTCACACCCAACACCCACAGTAAAGAGATACTTTTTTTAGAGCAGTGCTATAGCTTACGCTGTAATTTCAGTACAAAAATGATCTTCAAGTGATGGGTCCTTTCAGCAACTATGGGACTGGATGTACTGGTTTTTATCTTTCTACCTTGGTGTGTTTCCTTGTAAGGTGTCAGTCCACTTGAAGTTCTGGATGAACCTGAGTTTGTTCTCCTGTGTAGTTCCATCCAAGGATGAGATGAAGCCTTAAATGAGTTAAATTGAAGATTAAAAAAAGAAAAAGAGAAAAAGAAAAGCAGCTGCTTAGGTGTAAAGTAAAATGAAATAAATAAAATCAATGCAATGTCAGAAGATAAGCAAAGAGATACACGATTTACTGTTATTAAACTGTGTTTAATTTCTTTGTTTCAAATGTGTCAGTCCAAAACATCTGACACATCTGATATTCTGCTTATTCATTGTTGAGGCAATGCAATACACACACCGTTCCATCGTGTAGTAAAGTAAGCCCTTTAAGATCACTTTACAAACATTTCTTGAAATTTCAGCTTCACCACTTAGTTGTTTCTGGAAACTTTCACAGGCTTTGGTAACATTTGAGATTATTGCTATTCTACACACAACTAGGACCCAACCAAGCACACCCTAAATCGAATACACACACAGGGACAATGGGTTTTTTTCACAAGTGTGTGTCCAAAGGTTGACGTGGAACATGGTAGACATTATCTTACTTAGCTCACTACTTTGACAAAGGCAGAAGAAATTAAAGCATAAAGTGAACGTTGTACAAAATGTCCATGCCTTAGTGATTGTTATAGAACAAACTAAATTATACTTAATGCTGTCAGTATAGTGATGGTACAGAATTACTGATATCTGTACGGAATATTAACAAAACATGTACAAACACTGCACCTCTGTGAGGTCAGCACCTCATATATGCTAAGGATTAAGTATATTTACATTATGCATGACAAATGGATAACTGCACATAAAATAAAAGCTTGTTTTTGACACATTTTCTAAAGGAATAAATGTCAAGTGTAAATCTAATATGTTTCTAGCACAAATGTGCTTAATGGTTTGACAGTTATCCTGATAATAGAGGCCAAACATAAACAATCTTACCCTAACATTTCCATGATTCACTTTCTATCATTTGTGAGTCAAATTATTTTTGAGCAGAGGAAATTCTTGCAGCATTAACATGTGGCGTAAATGGAAAATACATTTAATTGTAAAAAAAATATATATACAAATGAACTTCACAACAATAACTTACATTTATTGAACTTGTTTTTCACTAATTTGTTTTTTTTTTTTTAATTATTATTACTATAGCTATAAGGATGCAGAATCTGGCAAATCAACACATGAAACATGGTGTGATAACATAAATAACATGGGACTGCACACTTGAGGGCGCAGAATAGCACAGATGCTGATTAAATGTCCTTGGGGAATCACTGGTGTTATGCAAGACAGGTGGAGGATAATAGATTCAGGGGAATGAGTGTAAATGTACCTTGTAAGAGGGAGAAGTAAGCATCTGTGGCGTTTTTCATGATCTCAGCGTTGCAGGTGACATCAGTGAACATCTCTAGCAGTCTCGCTCTGGTTGTCCTCAGGTCACTGAATGTGTCAGATAAAGAATTATCAACTGATGTTCAAATGTTACCGATTTTCACATCTCTTGTTTTTAATGTTTAATTTGTCACTCTGAGTGATGTTACTATGTTTTCAATGTAATGTGTCCCGGGACGCTTTAAGATGGTCCCAGGGACATTTTATGATGACCTTTTGGTTTGTCATTTTGGCTGACCACACATAATTAATATTGTCAGGCACTTCTGCCACCCATTTAAAAGTTGTCATGTGACACAAATAATATCTGATATTCGTTATGAGCTGCCCCCCTGGCCCCCTTTACAACCGGCATTAAAATGCCTTTTCTCTGATGAGATTGCAATTGGATAATGCCTGAACGATCCGCCAAACCATTTTGGAAGGTGGTCAGATATGGATGGTGACCACACTGAAGAGCAGTGTAAATGCAAAGAGCCTCCGATGTGTCTCTGCTCTTCTTCACCTGCTTCAAAAAAGCAGAGAGGAGTCCATACAATAGTATGACTTCACGTTATTGTTGTTGTTGTTGTTGTTGTTGTTGATAAGGCGGGGGGGGGATGCATTTTCATCACAGAAAATGCATTCTAATGCCAGGTGTAAAGGGAGCCAGAAAGTCAGACTGAGATGCATCTGTAGGAGTCTAATTTGAGTTTCATTATAATCCCCTCCAAATGTGATTAGAATCAGTTTTGGAGAAAGAAAGAAAAATCAGATGTATATGTTTGGGGTTTATTGTTTGTTTGCTTGCCAACCACATTTCACACACTAGTCTGTTGAAAAATTAGAATTGGTTATATTATCAAGACAATGGGTAAGAAGACCAGAGAAAGGCAAGAGTCAGAGTCATTGTCCAAGTCAATGCAAATATCACTCATCCCTGTGTATTGAGAGATGATAAGACTTACTTGCATATCTTATTGGCAGCGGGGCTCCCTGCCACGCCATACAAATTAAAAGACACAGGCGCAGTTGCCTTCAGTGGGTTTCTGTGAAACCAATGTGCCATCCTGTCGATGAGGACACACCTACAGAGAGTGAAACACACACACACACAGCAATATTCCTGGTGTTAACAACACACATTAGCTACAGTGAAACAGGCGTCCCTCTGAAAACCTAATACATATTAAGTGGGCATCATAAACTAGCTAGCTAATGTATCATCTTTGCTAACAGCTATTTTACGATAAGGTGGCTACAATTGGGTGGCGGCCGTGTTAAACCGTTAACAAGATAAAGTCACTGAAATATTGAAAAGAAGCCTCTGGCGCTACATTGGACTGCAATTAATGTTGTTTTAATGAAGTATTTATTGACACAAAGCCCGTTACGTAGGCTACATAAAGCAGCAGCTAGCGGCTAATACGAGCTAAATGTACATCACGTAAACACGACTCGCTGAATTGATGACACGACTGACTTATTAGTCAAACAGCAAAACAAACGCACCGAAATAATTTGAATATGGTATATCAATAACTTCTACCTGTCGTTACGGTGTTGAAGATGTGAGGTTTAACAATCCCGACGTGAAGTCTGACACTGATAACTTACTTCCGGAAATAAACACGGAGCAGATGTTAACCAATGAACGGGCGCGCTTCGGTCACATGACGTTTGCCAGGAAAATACCTTAGATCTTCGATCATCTTTCTTTTGTTTCATGGTTCAGATGCTTCAAATCTGTCTCTGACTTATACGCATGGAATGTTTTATTTTTGTACAATATTATTGTCATTTCCTTGAGTGATTCACTGAAATTACTATGTAATTACAAGGTGATGTTTTCATAGTTGTTGTGTTGCGTTTCCACAGGGACATTTATGGATACCCTGTTTGTTCGTTATCATATTTTTTATACACCATATCATGGTGTGTTGTGGCCAAGGGCAACAACATATACTGTACTGTACAATTGACGATAAGGACTTGAATTATCCTCTATCCTAATAAACTTTATTTATATAGCACTTTTCTTAACACATGCCACAAAGTGCTTAACAGACCAATTAGGCTAATCAAATATTATAAGGTGTCTTGCCTAATAAAGAAAGAAGCCCAAAAGTTCAAACAATGAGCAAACACTCGACAACAGTGGAGAGAGAAAAAAACCTCTGACAGGACCAGAGTCAAAGATGTGCAGATTGGCTGGTTGTGGTGAGTGGAACATAGGGGATGGAGGAGAGGAAAAAAGAGCAGAATAACAAGCAGAGATGAAAGACGGAGGCAACAAATCAACAATTAAACAATACAGTATGTTAAACTACAGCCAACAAGACAGAGGGGAACATGAACCAACAGGCAACATAACAAAACAACAATAAAACACAAACAACAAGAACAAAACAATACGTAAGTATGTTAAATTGAAGCCAACAAGAGAGAGGCAAACATGAACCAGCACAATAACAAATCAAAAACAATAAAACACAAAACAATAGAACAATAAAATAGGCAACCCTGAACAAACTGGGTTTGGACAGCTCTCCCATGTAAAGGAAAGGCTGTTCCACAGTTTTTGAGCTGCCACAGAAAAGGTTCCATCTCCCCTGTTTTATGCCATGGCTAGGCATGTGTAAAAGCAGCTGATCAGCCCTGCCTGGAGTGTGTGGCTTCAAGAGAGTTAGGTACGCAGGTGCCAGGCCATTGAGACATTTATGAGTAAGTAATATGATCTTAAAATGAATTCTTAAAAAGACAGGGAGCCAGTGTAAAGAGGCCAAAACAGGAGTGATATGCTCTCTGTGTTTTGTCCCCATCAAATGACAAACAGCAGAATTTTGGATAAGGACACTCAACTCACTTGGAAGAACACTTCAATCACCTGTACAAGACTATAAAATAGGTCTCATGTGACTTAAAATAAATTTTTTATTTTTGTATTGTTTCTTATTGTACCTGCAAAGGTAAAAATACTACATACTAAATAGGTCATATTTGTGTTGCAAATGCTGCACTTAAAAAGCATTGTAATATACATTTAAATGCAGTATGAAGCCAAAACATACAGTACATGAGCTCTTCTAATGGTTACAGTTCGTCACATCAGGGTTTTCAGTATATGATGTGCTGCTGGAGTTAAAGCAGTTTTGAGAAGAGGGGACATAGTTTTAAAGCAACATTTGGTTTAAAAAGTAAAGCAATGACAAGACAAACATTCACCATCTTTTTATTTCCCCATTTGGCAGACATTATGTGACGACTTCAAGTGATGTCAGAAAGAACAAAAGGAACAAAACATTGGACTCATACACCTCACCTACCAAAGGAACTGTCAAACATCCCACATACAGACAAAACACACTCACGCAAAGAAAAATACTATATATGTATATATATACATATATATATATATATATATATATATATTTCTGTGTATTTGGTCATCTCTTCCATGTTCTTTTAAAAATGCATTGTGCTTGTCAACATAAATTAGAAGATAATTAATCTTCTATAAATCTCATTAATATATATAATATCCATTGAATCTCAAAAGAGATGCACTAATGTCAGTTTAAGGCACTTTTTCAGGGGGTACTGCCATCTGTACAACCAAGAAGCCACAGTGAGGCAATCATTTCTCCTAACTGCATTTTTTTTCTGTGTGAAATTATCTACATTATTCCCCCCCTCAACATCTTGTGAATAAAAATCATGTTTAGAGAAAAAAAGAAGTTGATCCCCCTGCATTGTCAAAGCAGTCACATGTAAGTACTAAGTCATCAGTGCACTTTCAAACATCTCTTTAACAGGCATTGGTAAACAGGAACTAGGAAAAGGCACTTTTGGTCAGCTCATATTCATTTTTTTTTTAACATTTCTCATTCTTTTAAACTGTAAAATATGGAAGTTCAATTGTGATGGGATATTTTTAACTTCTGCATGCCAGAAAAGGAAACATCTGTGTTTCCTTTCACAAAACCCCAATGTATTTATTTTTTTCCTCTTTTCAATTTGGATGTTAACATTGCTAAGTCATCTAGCAGTGTTTACTGACTTGACCAGGACTCCAAAAGGTCACTTCTCTCAGCAAATATGAACCGACAATCGAGAAAAACAAACACAAGATCAATATCAAGACCTTGCTGTTGTGTATAGGAATCAATACAGCGAGTAGTAGGAAACTGATGAAGTGGTGTCACCTTAGGAAAATGGGACATCTGGCTTTAGAAATTAACAACAAACTCTAAATCAAAGACAGTGCCTGCTCTGTTAACCTGAGCTTCCCATTGAATTAAAGATTGTCATATACATTTTGATTACACTTAAATGTACATAAATACATGTTTTTTTCTGTTACTGTTGCTATGGCTGTGAATTAAATTGTACCATGAAAAGCACATGTAAAAACTCAGTGAAAAATCTATAAAAAGGCTTTTCAAGACATAAACCTGCAAATATAATCAAGTGTACATGTACTCTTGTTATATGCGTTGACTCCTACCTACTTCCCTTTAAATCTAACCTACCTGCTGTTTTGTGGTCTGAGACACCACGAGATAAAGGAACATTGTGAACTGAAATTAAACAGCATGCATGACTGAGCTTGAGTGTGTTACAGACAACAAAGCTACGAGGAAGATCTTTGGCAACTGTGCACCAAACATTTTATGTCAAGGTGAACTCCATAAAACATGTAACATGCTTGGACTTGATCTGGATCTCATTGACAAAAGGACAGCCCACTTCTGCCTGTAAAATCCTGAGACGCTGCATTTGATGGCACGTCACAACAACGAATACTTCTTGTGATTTCAAAGTCGTTGGGAGTAGCTGATGCATAGACTATGGTCTCGAACGTCTCCCCATCCTCCGTTCAACACGTGCGCTTTGTGCTCAACTGGTTCTGCACCACTCAGGACAAGGGATTGAGGATAGAGGCTGTCCTTGATTATTATAAGCCCTTCCACAACTTTCTGAAAAGCCCACTCCGGCCTGCAATTCTCCTTCTGGTGAAGACCACAGTCTCCAGTGTGAAGGACCCTGGAGCCCTGTGCTGCGAGGACTTTGAGTGGCTTTGGGATGCAGGTGCCAGACAGTTGCTGCAGAGTCCAGTCCCAGTTGTAGTCGTCATAGGTGCAGAAGTCATTGCAGCAGCCCATCAGTTTATAGTATACCTCCCTGGAGATGGCCATGCCTATGTTGTGTTTAGTGGACATCCACCCAGTGGTCAATACCTTATTGGACAATTTGGTAAAATCAGTTATGCCGTTGTGGTTGCCCAAAGCCAGCATGTCACACTCCGGGCAGTTGTTCTTCCTGAACTCTATCATTGACTTGTAGAAATGGAAAAAGTCCGGGAGGATGTAGTTGTCCTCCTCGAGGAAGATTACAAAGCCGCTGTATCCCTGCATGACTTGCACTCGCTCCCACATAAAGTGCAGTTTCCACCACCAGTGGTGTTTGGGTTGAGTGATGAAGGCTTCCCTGTAATGCCCATAGGCGTCGGGTTGTTCTGCATTAAGGCATTTTGTTTTCAGAGCATTCTCCTTAGAGATGTCCCGAGGGCAGTCTCGTGGATCCTGTCCCGGAAACTCAGTGGGATACAGCTGAAGGCTGAAGGGGTAATAGATTTGCAGTACCTTGCAGAATGTTATCTCTTGCACAATGTTATTTATTTCCTCTGAAAAATAGTCATGGCTGAAGATCAGAAGGACACTGTGGACCTCAGCAGCATTCTGCAGAGACTTGATGAGCAACTTGAGGTATTCAGGCCTGTTGTGGACCTGCACGACTAACACCAACTGAGGCTCCTCCGGAAACCGGTCTGCATTGAGCACATACTGCTTGAAATTTGCATTATAAACGGACAAACTCAACTCTGGCAGCGAGGCAAAGTTTAACTTCTGGTGCAATGCCTGACCTCCCTCATCCACGTATCTGCTGTTAACGCTGTCATTGTCGGAAAGTAGTAAAGCACGTGTTGAAAACAGGAGAGTCACAACTACACAGGAAACAACCAGCAGCCCGATTAGATTCCTCTTGATCAGCCTAAGCCTCATTTTGTGTGAGAACATATGACCAGACTCGGGAACAGAAGTACTTGTCGGCTTTGCCTTCGCCTTATCGCGCGTAACGTCGTCGCAGACCTTTAAGCAACATCGTGTCCTCTCGCGCCGATGATCAAAGAGCCGTCAAAGGAGCAGCTCCGCGTCACGTGTCCCGCGTCTCAAAAGTAACGACGAAGATTTATCCCCGTGACGGCTCTTCTTGCTCTGTTCCCCCGCCTGTAGACCGTGTCATGTGCCAGGCAGCCGCCGCCTCCTGCACCGCTTGTTTTCAGCACCTGTGATGTGGGGAGAAAACGGCAGAACAAAGCGAACGGAGTCAGTGTCAACAGCGCGCAAGTGTGACGCGAAAAAAACGGCTTTTAAAAAAAGCCACTTCGCTTAGTTTGACTCACCCGAACTAGGTGTCGGCTAATGTGTCAACACACCAGGAAGAGGACGACGGCACTGTGAAACACGCTGCGTGAAACTTATGAACGCTGACGTGTACACTTTTAACCAACTAGAGGGAGAGAGTGAGTTCCTGCTCAGCGAGTCAGTTGTGTAACATGAGAAGGAAACGTAAACACAGCACTGAACTGGGAACGGGAGGGGAAACTCGTATAGAAAGAAATGACACGAGGAAAAACTGTGTTTTTACGTCAATAAACAGCGCGTCTTTTCATAGTATGGAAGTCACGGCAGGGGCGTTGCTAGAAAAGTTGATCCCCATGAAAGAATATAACATACTGAGCCCCCCCATATATCAGATGAATGACAGAATATGAGCGAGGGACATAACACACAAGCATTTATGTCTGTGTGATAAGTCAACAGTAGGCATGATTGCAACGAAGGATATTATCGCAATATTTTTCAATTATTTTTTGAAAATAATGCTTCAAATGTATGCTGCGCTCTCACGACCACAAATGTGTGCAGTGTGCCGCGCCATCTGTGTGTGTATTTGCATTTATCCAAAGCACTAAAGTGCTACAAATACAAAATGTTCCTCTTTTTAAACAGTCTGTTGTAATTTCGCTGTACTTCTGTATCAGTGACAATAATAATAAAGGCTCCTCTGTAGATAAAGCATCTAGGGTCATAGAGCACTGGGAGTGAACACACAGGTGCTTTTTCTTCCATTTTGAACCGACTGAGTCTGGCTGGCCACTGGATATGGACCTCTTATCAGTGACATCAGTCGGAGAATATCAACGTCGATTGGATTTCGCGCCATCGTACAAGGCGACGTTTTTGCCAAAGCAAAGGTGAAAAAATGCAAATGATTGAGCGCCTACTCGCGTCTTTGCATTGACTTTATATGTAAACCCGCTGCACAAATCCGGTGTAACCGCAGCATTAAAATGGCCAAAACACACTAATAACACTTTACCGTCAGCATAGCGTAACATGACAGATAGAATGGTGTATTTACTTTAATATTATGATGAGTGTGTGTGTGAGAGAGAGAGTTTAAGACCTGTTGAGATCCTGAATGTGGAAAGCATGGATCAAATATAACATTCAAGTGCTGTAATTGTGGAGGTGGGCTATGAAGCAGTGACGCAAGAGATTGAAAAACAAAAGTCTGGACAGGAACAACTGACTGACTACTAACTAACAGATGGTAGCAAGTAAAATCCAGCAAGTGGAAGTGAGAAAAAGAAAATGATGAGTTTCATGGCAGGTGTTATAATGCATGTGCAGATGTAAAATCTAAAATGGAGTGAATCCAGATCAATCCAGGTGTTTGTTATCTGGTCATGAGAGATATTAAACGGGACTTAAGACATGAGATGAATATCCACATTTGCCGAGATAAAGTCAAACCATTAAAAGGTGATATATGTAAGAAATATGTTATATTAATATACATAACATGACCATGTAGTGTCACTACAGATTGAAGAAACATGTTATACTGGCCTCACTGATAACTGAAGGTTGTGTATATTCCCAAAACAAATTGTCTGTTGTTGACACTTGGATATTTACCAAATAGGTTTGGCGACTACTCTCCTACAGTGTTCTCAATTACAGCTACCATTTTAAACACTGAAGGTCTCTGTTGTGCATGTATCACCTTTAAAGGCCCAGTGTGTAGGATTTATGGGGTGAAGAAGCACATTGCAACCAAGTGAATACCTTCAGCAAACAAACAAGGCAGCCTTTTAGAGTTTAGTTTTCAAGTGATAATAAATTCATAAAAACATACTATTTATGTTGTGTTCAAATTCTGTTGACAGATCCCCTTAAATTCCACACACTTGACCTTAAATCATTAAAATAAAGTAGGCAAAAAAACATGTTCTGTATTAAGAAACACTTTTATAAACATTTTCTGGTTTATATTTATATTCTACCCAAGTGTTGTTTGAATGGATCTTTTTGGGTAAAATTTTGGTGAAATGGTTTTCATTTGACAGAAATTAAACATAGAATAATTATACTTACGTTTAAGAAAGGTACAGTCACTCGATTGTATGAATTGTTGTTTTTCATTATCCCAGAGTGACTCTTTTATATTTATGTCAGGAGCTGCGTCAGCACTACAGAGGCCAGGATTTTTGGACCAGCATGTTTTTACAGTAGCCGATAATGAACAAACTAACCATCTTTTCACTTTTGATGCTTCATATTAGTAAGGGAATGTTGAGGGTGATTCAGCTGCGGCATGCAACTTCAACAGATGTTGTTACCTTTAAGTAAAGGAGTGGACTTCCATCACTAATCCTGGATTAATCCACAGCAACAGGAACTCTGGTCTGATGATAAACAACCCACCCACTCTCTGGTCTTACCAGTTCAGGTTTGACAGGTTTAAATGGAACCATTTCTATTATTAGAGATTCTGCCCAAGCATACAACAAAAGGACAAAGGGTATTATTCCTGAAAAGCACCCTAGGTAGTGGGTGACTTTCAGGCAGTAGAACTGGAATACTGCATGTGGTATCAAGTTCTCGAGGTCTAATATTAAATAGGACACTGTGGTGTGTAAGAATACCTGTGCTATTTGTTGACATATAATAAAGACAGATTATTACAAGGCATTTAAGGTCAAAACTGACAATATCTACTGCAGGAGTTTCTTTTAGTCCCCAAACCCCAAGATGAGGTGTCCATGCAGAGAGACGCGATTCTCTCTGGGGCCCTGACCCCTAGTTTGGGAATCACTGAATAAAGAAACATAAAAACTCAAGTTTTCAACAAACAAAAGTTTTGGGTTTTTTTATTAATGGGAACTCATAATGGTTGATTCTTCTTTTCAGTCATATTATTATACATTATACATCCTGATACACTGATTAATCAATTTCAGTAATTATCTGACAAATCAAAGTCATTTATTACGCTGAAATTTATCTCCACTTTGTCATTCAGTGATATTCGTCACCATTAAAAGTTCCAGATCAGGTGCTTTTAAAGTGCAGTTTTATGAGGTACTGACATACGCTCAGCACTGTCTGGGCAGAGTGCGCCCCCTGCTGGCTCCCCTGCACCAAGAACCTGCTTAAAACAGGCGCGCTGGTCCTCACACAAAATGCTGCCTAGGGACACAAGGCAAAACCAATTATAACCACATGACAGAAGGGTCACCTAATAAAATCTGTGCCTGCTTAAGTCTATATTAGACCATATGAAGTACATGAATCAGGGTTAGTTGCAGGTTGTCATTGTAACCACTGGGTGACAGCAGTCAACCACACAGCAATTTATCAAGACTTTTCTTTGATTTTGAGTTTTGTGTCACCATAAAAGACCTAATGTAATGCAAGGTCTCTTGTTGAAGTGCTGTGTACACACATATATACGGTGATTAAATAGTTTTTAGTCATTAAAATGAATTATTAAAAATATTCCTTAATGTGAACACATTTTACAGCAGAAGTCGACCAGAAATCTTAAAAAAAAAAAGAAAAAAAAGATGCTCAAAATGTGTTTACAGTGTATTTGGGGAATTGCATGAATTATACTTTGATATTCTCATCAAAATGAGAATATTAAACTAATATTTCTCATTGATTTGCACTGGTGATTGGATTTGTCTAAACAAAGCATAGCAGAGTTATACTAGCATTAATACTAGGAACATCAAAGAGCTCAACGAGTTCAAAGGCACAAAGGCACAAACAATAGCAATGGCTGATTCATATATTTTCCTCCATCCCCTTCCTGTGCAACGAAGTTTCATGCTCATAAGTTACCGATTAGATTTGGTGCTCGATTTAAATATCAGATTTCACTCCAACAAATAAACTTTTAATCAGATGTTTTGCTGTGGTCTGTGGTGTGTTTGTTGCCAACAGCAACATCATGTGTTTGCACAGTGAAACTACAGAGTAGCAGGTGAGCTCTGTGTGGATGTTTTAGTTTAAGAGTGGGGTTGTATGAGGTACTGATATAATGTCAGCATTGCCATCACTGAGACAGAGATGCTCACAATAACTGAGAACAATGCTGCTAATAGAGACCCAGGAGGCTTAACCTAAAAGTCTACAATAATAATTTATTAAAATATTCTGGACACAGTTTGTGAATTTCCCACACAAGAGTTTGGGGTCTAATGCTGCCTCACTTAGACATTTAGTGTCAATTAGAACAAAGGATTTCACACAGTCACAAAATAACACATTTAAACTTACTGACTGAGGTAGCAGTGGATTGAAAACGAGATCAAATCTCCGGTTTTCTTAATGGACTTTGGTGCAGTAGTGTGAGCGTTTCACAAAGTAACACAAACTTCAGTTTCCTGTTAGAAAAGGCCAATTACAGGTGCGATAAATCGGCAAACATATTCCTAAAATATCATAGACTTTGTGCTCAGCAAAGTCACTGCACAATGTCATCAAGGCACAGATTTTATATATAATTCCATTATTAAAATTTCTGTGTTTTTGTCTATAAATATTGTGTATCTGCCAAACAAATCCAACTCAGTGTTAGTATTTGTGTTGCTTTTGCTTTCTTCATATTACTGCTGCAGCAAAGAAGTTACATTTCATTCACATTTGGAAAACAGCAGAGCAGACAATATGACTTTTGTTATTTTTTCCTGTTTTTATACCAACACATACATATTTTATGTGATATATGTCCATCAATATATATATAATATGTTATTTACAGGTATATACTGTGTGACATGTGTATGGGAGGTTGGGACTGTTATACAGACGGAGTCCAAACAAATATATAAATCAGCGAAACCCTTGAAGACATTATGGTTCACCATCGTCACATTTGCAGCTGTGGGCAGCTCAGTTTTAGACGGAATCTGTTTACAATGTACTTGACTTTCATATGAAACAGCTGAAAAAGCTCTCTTTCGACACACTGTTGCATTTGAGGACTTCTTAAGCCCATGGCTAAATGCAATATATATCGCAACTGCATGTAAACAACAATCGTAAGTACAAACAGCGTTCCTCTGCCGCATCGTCCCAACATCTGGACTGAGAACGGTGACCATCGCTCCTTCTTACAGGCAACTTAAAAATCAGAAGTTCTACAGATTACATCAAATGTGCAGTCATAGCTGCGTTATTAGTCACAGCTTATTTCATGCACAGCCCAAGAATGACTCTATTTTTCCCACATCGTTACACGCACATCCTTAATTGTTACCCAAGGAATAAGGAAATAAAGTTGAGAATGACTAAAATAAAGAAACAGCAGGACATATGTGAGGAAATCATTTTTGGATTATGTAATCTTAGTCTGTGTGCGCACATCAAATCCAAGCATGTGTGGAGCCAACTGCTTACACTCCTCAGGCTCCATGTTCACACAGTTATGTGCATTATTATTAGGGTTCGAGCAACAAGGTTGCAAGAACCCTCTTGAAACTGGAAAGATTATTATTATTATTCTTATTATTCCCCCAAATGAATTGCCTTTTTGAGGCCTTTCCCATACCCCAAAACTCACAGATTTTTGTGACTGCATCAATCGTGGTGTAAATTTACGTCTGAAAAAGATTCGGGGAATGTGCATCGAAGATTGAATGTGGGAGGGGCCAATAAGTGCGGCGCCACCTGTCCAAATTCACCATGACCAACACAAATATCGCACATGCACGAAATTCGGTACACATGTGTAGTGGGCCAGGATGAAGAAAAAATTACATTATGACCATGATCCAAACCCAACAGGAAATCCGCCATCTTGGGTTGATTGGCGATTTTTTGGCGATTTTGGCGAATTCGCAGCAATGGTATTTGAACTAACTCCTCCTAGAGTTTTCGTGCGATCACCTTCAAACTTGGTGAGGTCCCTGTGGACCAGTTGAGGAGCTCACGGTATCAAAAGTTTTTTCAAATGTCGCATGGCGCACGAGATAGGGGGCGGCAAAGTTCGTGATGATTCTGATGTTTCGCATCAGAAAAACAAAACTCTTATAACTTTGCGATGGAAGGTCCGATCCGAACCAAACTTGCTATGATTGATGATGGGCCATGGCTGAAGACGTCTATGAAAAAAGGGTGAAGTTTGAAAACAGCGCCTTCTTGTGGTGAAAGAAAATACACAAAAAAAAAGTTTTTTTACGATTTCGGGAATAACTTTTACACAGATAATCGTACCGCACTGAAAATTGGTGACAACAGTCAAAACACATGGTAGATGATGCGTGATCAATATGACGACAAATCGTTTAACGGTGTTGCCATGGCAACGACGCAAAGTCGGATTTTTGGGACAAAAAATCAAACTGCTACAACTTCGTGAATCCTGGTCCGATCTGAACCAAACTTGCTAGGATTGATGATAGTCTGGCCCTAAAGACGTCTATATGAAAATATTAAATTTCGAAAACAGCGCCCCCTGGTGACAGCAGACAATATGACAGCTTGTATTTCAATTATCTCCTCCTAGAGCTTTTGTGCGATCACCTTCAAACTTGGTGAGATCAATGTGGACGAGTTGAGCATCAAAAGTTATCAAAAGCTTTTTAAAATATTGTATGGCGTACGAGATAGGGGGCGCCAAAATTGGAGATAATAATAATTTTTCATAACAGACAATGAAACTCTTATAACTTCGCGATGGAAGGTCTGATCCCAACCAAACTTGCTATAGTTGATGATGGTTAGTTGCTGAAGACGACTGTGTTGCTGAAACGGTACATTTTGAAAACAGCGCCTCCTGGTGGTGGTAGAAAATTCTAAAAAACCAAACTGTTACAACTTTGCCAATCCTGGTCCGATCTGAACCAAACTTGCAAGGATTGATGACAGTCCGGCCCTGAACACGTCTATATGAAAATATTCATTTTCAAATACAGCGCCCCCTGGTGACAGCAGACAGAATTACATTTATAGTTTTCGATTCTGCTCCAACAGGGATTGTTGTATCCACTTGAAACTTAGTATGTGGGACCCCAGACCCTTCCTCAACATGTCCTTAAAAGGTCACCTCCCTACAGGAAGTGGAACGCCCGAAACAGGAAGTAAAGTCTTACATTGTCCGATTGACACGAAACTAGATATGTGAGTTACTGGACCTTCCCTGAACATGTTTACGGAGACGCCGTTGACCGAACAGGAAGTCGGCCATTTTAAACAGGAAGTGCCCTCTAACTTTGCCGTACGTTGTCCGATCTGCACAAAACCTTATATGTGACACCAGGGACCTGTCCTGAGCATGTCCGTAAAAGGTCACCTCCCTACAGGAAGTGGAACGCCCGAAACAGGAAGTAAAGTCTTACATTGTCCGATTGACACAAAACTAGATATGTGAGTTACGGGACCTTCCCTGAACATGTTTACGGAGACGAACAGGAAGTCAGCCATTTTAAACAGGAAGTGCCCTCTAACTTTGCCGTATGTTGTCCGATTTGCACGAAACCGTATATGTGAGTTACGGGACCTTCCCTGAATATGTTTACGGAGACGCCGTTGACCGAACAGGAAGTTGGCCATTTTAAACAGGAAGTGCCTTCTAACTTTGCCGTACATTGTCCGATCCGCACAAAACCTTATATGTGACACCAGGGACCTGTCCTGAGCATGTCGGTAAAAGGTCACCTCCCTACAGGAAGTGGAACGCCCGAAACAGGAAGTAAAGTCTTACATTGTCCGATCTGAACAAAACTTGATATGTAAGACAAGGGAACTTCCCTGAACACGTTTCCAGAGACGAACAGGAAGTTGGCCATTTTAAACAGGAAGTGCCCTCTAACTTTGCCGTACGTTGTCCGATTTGCACGAAATCTTATATGTGACACCAGGGACCTGTCCTGAGCATGTCTGCAAAAGATGACCTCCCAACAGGAAGTGGAATGCCCGAAACAGGAAGTAAACTCTAAGATTGTCCGATCTGAACAAAACTTGATATGTAAGACAAGGGAACTTCCCTGAACAAGTTTACGGACGCGCATTTGACCGAACAGGAAGTCGGCCATTTTAAACAGGAAGTGCCCTATAACTTTGCCATATGTTGCCCGATCCCCCTCGAAATTTGCAACGACATGCGCTGGGACGCCGCTGAAAATAACTAGTACTGAAAATAACTAGTACCGCGCGCGGTGAATGAACGGGTGAGAGCGCGAGGCACGCGGGGAGCCGTGGCACATGGCGACCCGCGTGGGTCGGCTCGAACCCGTTCAGAACCGCGCGCGGTACTAGTTATTTTCAGTACTAGTTATTTTTAGTATTATTATTATTATTGTTGTTGTTATTTTATTGGAAGAACAAAGATTTGCTTCTCTCGTAGCTGAAGGAAACATGGCAATATTCCCACATCTTGCACAACCTGAACGGGCATTACAAAGAAGATTAAAATGTCATGATGTCATGATGTATTCTCCACTTGAGGATATTTTTGAAACCCAGTACTAAAATATTCCCATGTGCACTGGAGGAACAAGATAAAAATAAAACAACGAAAAAACTACACAAAGTCTTGCAAACAGCAGACCAGGTTGTGGATTTACTTTGCCTTTAAGAGTTAAAATCCTGTGGATACGGTCATGTGTAAAATGTATCTTTAAAACATTAGGACAGTTTCAAGGCCTTGGTAAGACTGCAGCCCAAATCAGATTTTTAAGCACATCCAGATTATATCTTGCTTGATGTTTTTGTCAGTCAGAAAAAGCTAAAAAACACATGCCATCCGATATCCGACATAACTTACATGAAATGAAGTGAGCCCTACAAACGCGAGCCTCTTTGACTGCAGTTGCATCACCCCAGTCTTCTCTTTTTAATGCTTGGAGCCACAGACCATGTCTATTTTGTTGAGGAGATCCTGTAGGGATTCTGAAGAACTTGAGACCATTGCTGGTTCTAGTTTCACAGCCAACGACGCTACAAGTAGGCATCTAACGTGTTGGACGGTTGTACAAGTTAATGGTATGAGTGTGTTTTCTGACCCCAAACTCGAAAGGGTCTACTGCACAGGAGGCGAGAATCGGATTGTCTGTGTGGATGAGGTGTTCCAGCGAATCCACCTAAAACAACATACAGTCATAGTTCTCCGCAACATCAACAATTGACACAGTGGAACAGTTTAAACATCTGCTCCCCAGAATCATTTGGGACAGAAACAGGCACAGGTTTCTGTCGTCCATTTGGTTTATCTCGTTTTTTCAGGGCGTGGCCCTTTAACTATAGAAATCCAGGTGGAAGACTAGAGGCAAGACGATGTCAATGTGGACACACACGGATCTGATCACTTGTAATATATAATGTGAGCAGTTTAAACAAGTCTTGATTAGTTAAGAATGTTGTTATGGTCCGCCTCAGTGACCAGAACAAACTATAGGAAGCTGGTACAAAGAAGTATGAATTTATTAAACGATGAACATGTAAATTGATCAAAGAGTGTACTGAAAATGTGTGAACATACTTAAATAAGGTGGTTTCTATGAAATGAAAGAGATAGGATCAAATTTCCACAGCAAGATAAGTTTCACTCAGCAACCATGCAAGAACATCATTGTTTCCCCCCAGCTGCAGTTCTTTTACTAAAAAGATGAGATGATTTAGAGGGATAGAGACATTTTCAATAAAAATCAACTCAAAGCTCCAACATTGATCCCAGTCTGACGACTTCCAAGGGGCTGTTTGCAGTTCATCATGATTTACCACCGCTTTCCACAAGTGGTTTACAAATATGTTCTAAAATAAAACAAGTTGAAGGAAAGACATAAGCCCACGAGGAGGAGTTTACTCGCGTTACCTCAACCCATGCATTACATCATTAATGTCTTCACTCTTGAATTCATTTACACACTGAGGCCAGTGCTGAGGACCATACAACAACAACATTATACAATACTTTTGTGTTTTTAAAATAAAACTTTTGCATCACACCTTTAGAGTGGCATTAATCCTCTTTGTTGTATTCGTGGGTCAAAGTATTATGTGAAAGGTGATGATCAGACAACAAATCCCCAACCTAATGCTCAGCTTTTCTCATTTTATTGAGTTTAGTTTTATAGCTCATAAACTGACCATTTGGGGTTTTCAGTTTTAGAAACATGAGCCACATCTGTTTTTATTTAACCGGCAGTGAGCTACATCACATACAATCTCAGAAACATTGGCATGTGACAATATTTTGCGGCTTCCCATGAAAACAGCGGGTATTTCTGCCAAGACTTCTGCTCAATGTTCATAGTGTGAGAGACGACATCTATGACGCTCGTTGTTTGGGTTAATCTCTACTAAATGGCATCTGTACATGAATACAGATCAACTAAAATGCTAATAGGTGACGCCTTCTGCCCAAATGTGATTAGTCAGAAGGTATGGCTCCATAAATCATGGTTCTTCATCTACAGCAGATGATCCACATGATTTGGCATAGATTCCTGACACAACCCTCACATTAACCGGCCTTTGGACCGGGACTGGAGGTACACCAACAGATTCTGCATTATTCAGAGGCAAAATCTGTTTTCTTGGTAACTGGACATCGCCAAGATCAAATTGTGGGAACATCACCTATTACACCTCTGCCTTCCTCTACACAGTAAATCTTGTATCTTGTCAAGATACAATCAGCCACAGGGGGCCACATCCACATCTAGTGCCGGTCCCAAGCCCCGGTCGTGTCAGGAAGGGCATCCATTGTAAAAAAATCTCGGCCAAATCAAAATACGTGGATCTTCCGCTGGAAGAGGGAGAAGCCGAAGTCAAAAAAAGTGTTATTTTTTCACTGTTGTGTATTGTGGACTGGGACATATATGTATAGAAGTGTCCTCAGCTAATGTAAACTTGCACATTTAGCCATTTTATTAACTGTTGCTACAGACGCTGAAGATGGGAACTATCTGAAAAGCTCCAAGGAGCGTCAGTATTTACACAGACATACAGTAAGGTCAGTCGTGTTTTGGTAAAGGAGGTGGGACACAATCTTGTTTATTTAAAGGCAGACATAGAGCCAAGCGAGCTGCCACCGCCCGCCACCGCCCTGTTTTGCCACAGGAAACAATGAGTTTACTGCTACTTCTGCTTCTCCTTCAGACGTTCCACCCATAATCATCTCCTCAACAGCAGATATTTCCACAGCTACTACTACTTTTTGACTCTGGCTCAAAGTGGTGGACCCAACACTCATCCTGGATTAGGAAATGTCAAGAAAACCATCTGCATCAGTTTCAAAATGTGCCAAGTTCTCCTGCAATATGAACAGCCAGGGGACAAAAGCTGTAGCCTATGGCGTATTCCCACCGGCTCTACTCGCCTCGCCACGGCACGGCACGGCACGATCAAGTTGCATCTCCACTACAAAAAAACTACCTACTTAATGTGGGCGGAGTCATCACTCAGCACGGCTGAGTGAAACTGCGGTTTTATACGCGACACACACACCGGTGGAAATGCTCCATTACAGAATTAGGTGTCTGATTAACAGTCAAACATGTGTCATCCATCACCATGTGGTGAATACGATCACCGTTATCTTGGGTGGTGGATGTGGCAGGACGTCCGGGCCTTGAGTCATCTTCAAGACTCTCCCTGCTCCTCTCGATAATCCTGGAGCATCTCCTGGTAACAACCATGTCAGCATCAATGTCCTTGGGGGACCTTAAGTTAGATGAATTTAATCCCATGCCAAGTTTCACCATAAACTTTTCAGCCCACGCTCGTAAAGCATTTTGCTATTTCCCTTCAGAGGAGACACAACTTCACTCAATCTGTCTTCTGGGTGAGTAAATCAGCAACTGTTTACTAACACATTAGCAACAGCAGCTTTTTAGAATAACAGAACAAACACCTTGTCACTTTTTTGTCGACGACATCTTTGAAAAAACTTTAAAAGCTACTCCTTCATCAGACTACGCATGTGGTTTTATATTCCCAGATTTGACATGCAACAAAACTCAACTTTGATTTTTAGGTGGAGTAACAGTCCACATTTTTCTTTCAAATATTTGAGGTTATTGTAATTGTGAGCATCTGGTTCTGATATTCTGACTTCCTCCGAGTGAGACACTGAGTGAAAGTGTGTCAGGCAGCTCTCTGGATACAGATCAGATAACGCAGCCAGGGAACATGGATTAACAGCAGCCCCGCTGAACGTGACGTGTTTTTGACCAATCCCACTGGTATAAACCGGCCGTTGTAACAATAACCAAAGCATCCCTCGTGTGATCGACTGATTAGGAAACACATGACTTCATCGCACTCACACATGCAAACGTGTGCAATGAAAGTGTGTTTCTGCTCGCCACAATTATACATTTCCATTTCTGAATTAGGGCCGGGGCCAGAGGCATTTTAAAGGAGTGTGGGGGCCCCAGACAATAGGGGCCCTTACATCAGACTAAATCAAAACTAAATCCATCGCAAATAAATCTCCTGCTCATGCATTAACAGTTGAGATAGAATATAAAGTAGCTTTTGTTAGAATTCAGTTTACATGGAACAAAATGGTCATTTATTGTAAAGAAGTAACATTTTTTATTATGGACAAGACATGCAGCAAGTATTATAACAGAGGTGCCAAACTGGGGGCCCGTGGGCCACATGCAGCCCCCCAATCAATAACATGCAGCCCACAACTTAATATTGAGAAAACATTTGGTTATCAAATTATTAAATGTATTACACTCCACTTGAAATGACACATATACAAGCCTGTTCAGTGTTTTAATTACAGTTGTCCAGGTTATTATTTACTTATTTTTTAGATTATTTTTTTTACCTGTTTATGATATTAATAGATGTATTTTGCATCACAAATAATATGTTACAGTTGTGTTTAAGTACACATTATTCCATATCAAAACAAGCACTTTTACTACCTCTATTTCATGTTGTTGGCATGTTGTGTTATATTTCCCATTCGCTACAGAGCAGTTGTTTTTTCCATCTCTCATTGCTGCCCAGGTTGCACTATATTATTCTTCCAGAACCAGTAAATAACACAGAATTAAACTGCAGAAAACAGTGAAGTGAATCACTGACCCTCTTTAGGACCTTTTCTGGCATAAACACTGACCGGGAACTTCATTTCTGAGGAACTGGTTAAGTTTAGGGCTAAGAAATGATCTGTGATTAGGTTATGGTTTAGGGTTATAGGCTTTAATTGGGATAGTGCTTTGTTTATGCCGTGCAAATGAATGGAAATTAAGAGAGAGAAAGAGAGAATTGTGAAGGTCAGAAAAACAGAATCATGGATGTGAACAGCTGTAGCGAGCCACAAAGCACGCTGTGTGCCAGGGTCCTGACACAGAGATGGTGAGAAGTAAGTGAAAGCAGATGAGAGTTCCCTAGTAACGTGGGACCGCCCAGGTTTGACACATTGGCCTATCTTTCATGCGTGTGAGTGGGTGTGATGATGAGTAGAGATCAGCAGGGGAGGAGCTGATAAGAGGGAACTATCTTATCAAACACAAGGTATTTTTGTTTCCAGTTAAAGTTGCCATACGCGGGATCACTTGAATGAAGAGCCCTTGCTGAGTTGAATTTCCAGCTTGTGAAATTCTAACATTACTGGATTGAGCCCCTCCCACCAGACGAGCACAGAGGCAAGTTGCTGTATACACAGCTGCTAAATAGAATGCCCTCTCTCTGTGAGCTGTCCTGTGATTGAACACCGTCCTCCAGTGTGGGACAGCTTGGAGGATATACAGATGTGCATACAGATTTATTTATTAATAACACCAAGAATATTTCCCCCCCCACCCTAGATCTAAGGCAAACAACACTAATATGAATGTCTTTTATATTCCAACAATTTTCCCTCTTGTGGGACATAAAATGACTTTCTTGGCAGTCGTTTCTAACTCACATACTGCTTTACAGATTCTTACAATCCCTTACTGACGAATTTTGAAACAACTGTGGGTCATTTCTAAGCCTGCAGTGTCAAAAACAACAAGTTTCCTTCCACTAGTGCCAAGAATATGCAGACCACTGCTGAATCTGTGCTGGAGGGGGTTCTTTTTCTTCCCTCCCCAAATCTCTCTCGATGCCTCCTCTCCAAATTCCTCATATTTAATAAAGGACGGTGGGGGTAGGAGCTTGAATCCCATCTGTATTGCATTATTATTGCGACGTCTGCATGACAACTTGACTGCAGCAGCACCGCAACGGCTCTATTATCTGACCAGATAGTCGGAGGCAAAGATGCATCAGATAATTACGAGAAAAGAAATTGCAGCATATTGCTGATGTGAAACTGTGTTAGCATTACGTCCGCTGGCTCCATGTGGTGTTCCATAGCATGAAAATACATTATAATTATTATTATCTGTACAGTACATACAGATAACAGAAGGTACAAGTCAACACCATGTCACATTTAGGATCGTGTAGTATAAGAATATTTAGCCTGTAGCTATAACAAAGGGAACAATAAGACAATAATTACCTTTCTGCATGAGGCACAGTAAATAACTGTGAGAGAAAGATACTTGCAGGATTGGATAAATCTGGACCTTAGCAGGAGAAACTGACCAATCACAGGCCCTTTGAGGGAAAGATAATATTCCAGCATCAGCAACTACTGACTACACTGCACGGAAAAATAAAAAACAAACAATAAATGTAATCAAATATGATCAATGTGAGCACAATTGACTCAGGATGACAATGTCTCAGGACATTTTTATTTTTGTGTCGGAGCGTGATCAATTCGGGTGTGTTTTCCCATCTCTCTTTGAGACCGAGCGGGACTTTCAGTGTAGAAATGCTCAAATAAGCTTGTCACGTGACCACACTGTGCAGCGTGAGGCATCTCAGAGATCGACACAGCATGTTTGTCAGCCTCTTGCTGAGCTCAGACGCTGGATTTCAAAGAATGCACGTTTTATCCGTGTCCGAATTCTGCAGCAGTTTCCAGGCCAACATTGAGCAACGTCAGTTATGCTGTGATGTTATTTTACGAGGCTGAGTTTTATGTGGCCGTTTAAAATGTGCAGAGCAAGCTGAAAAACTAGCCTCTGAATGGAGTCAGCGTAGGCTCGACCTGTTACATAACCAACTACAGTGTTTTTGTTGTGTCGGCCCACGCCCCAGAAAAGGATCTTGAAACATGAAGATTGTGTGACTCCACACATGTTTCAGATCAGAGGATTAACGCTGAATCACAAGGATCCGGAGCGTCGCTGTAACTGATGTGCTTGATTTCACGCTGGTGGTTTGGTCGTCCAGGGAAACAGAAAACATACATACATACAACACCCAGTGCTGTTTGAAGAAGTAATGGGGGCCACAGGCAAGAAGGACCCGAGGGAGTGATCAAGTTGCCGGGTTTGAACCGTGATGTTATTGCACTCTCCTGTGTTAGGAGGGCTTATAGAACAAAACTGAACATACTACACAAAAGTTTGCTTTTTTGGATTTTGTGGCCTTAGAATAAACCTTTTTTTTAACTTGCTTTTCAGAGGCCGCCATCTTGTGCAACATTTTTCTACATTAGCCCAAACAGACAAACCATCCACCACTTGTGTTTTACATTTTTATGTGGTGGAGTCTCACTGTTTGATCTGCAGTCTCATCATGATACGCGGTATGTAATCATTACTGCCACTTTCAGTTTGCTGGCATTGGGAAGCAGTGAGGGATCATGGGAATTGTTTCGTTTAGATCTCCTGTGCATTTGAGCCTTAAAGGTAGAGCTTGATGAGTGGTTGTGACCCATTAGTGAGAGATCAACACGCTGGTTAACTAGTAGTTGGTTGCTTCATAAGCACTGGGTACGAGGATGACATCATTATAAGGTCCATTACATTGAATAGAAATCTGGATTTGTGTTGATTTAAAAAGTGTTAGAAACATAAACTCACCACAGCAAACATATTACATTAGTCTTGTTGTCAGTCATTGTCACATATTATATCTTTAAATGTCAGAAATTCTCATAAAGTTGTTGTTGTCGCTGTGAAATAATAAAATCAGCTGTTCTTAACCCGGGGCACCGTGTAATTGCTTGTGTTGCCTGTCCTGTTGCTATGTCCCTGACAGCGTCATGCTGCTCTCTTACTCGCTCTCCTTTATTAAATGTCTCTCTCTTTCCCAGACATCGTGTCAGAGCGAGACCGCAGCTGCTCGTCGTGAAAGTTCAGCGCTCAAACATCCAGTACTTTACACGAGGGGAAAGTCCGACAGCAGGAGAAATTCACGATAGTTTCAGTGGGAAGTTCTGAAAAAACCAAGCTATTTTTAATCCAGGCTGCTGTCACATGCACGCATTGACCGGGTTAAGACGTTATCATGAATCTCTGTCCTCATGCACTTGACCAACATTGCCTTGAATAAACCTGTTGGCAAAATGTTCCTGTCACACTGTGGTCATGAGGTCCAAGGTTATAATCGTCTTGGGCTTTTCATTAGTTTTAGTTTTCATTTAGTTTTGACTTTTTGTTTTTAAAACGAGTTTTAATTAGTTTTTAGAGCAGGTTTGCTAGTTCTGGTGAGTTTTTATTTCTTGAAAATGCCTAGTTTTAATTTAGTTTTTATTAGTTTTAGTGTTAGTTTTTTGTAATAGTCTGCAAGATGCAAAAAGCTTATAAAAAGTATTGTGTCATAAAAACCCAAAAAAAGATGCCATTTTAAAAACGTATTAGGTAGAGCTGCAACTAACGATTATTTTCATAATTGATTAATCGTTCGATTATTTTCTCGATTAATCGTTTGGTCCATAAAATATCAGAAAACCTTAAAAAATTTTGATTTGTGTTCGTCAAACCTGGAAATGATGATGTTCTCAAATTTCTTGTTTTGTCCACAAACCAAAATGATTGACTTTTAATAATTTCTTTGTTATCCAGAGCAAAGAAATGGAGAAAATATTCACATTTAAGAAGCTTAAACAATCAGAAATCTTGTTTTAATCATGAAAAAAGCTTCAAACCGATTAATCGATTATCAAAATAGTTGCCGATTAATTTAGTAATCGATTAATAATCGATTCATCGATTAATCGTTTCAGCTCTTGTATTAGGACAAATGAACAACCATCCCTGATTCAAATATTACAAGAAATTAGACTGAAGTGCAAAATGTGCACAATACTGCTGAGGCTGGATGCAGTTAGTGTGCCAGGTAAAAAGGTAAAAATCAAACAGCCAACAGACTAAAGACACACATGAACATAACATAAATTATAATAAATAACCCTCATGAGCCCGCGACCCTCCGGTGGAGGATAAAGCGGTAGATAATGGATGGAAGGATAAAAACCCAATAACAAATGTTGTGTTTAACTTGCAGAGCCTCATGTCCCACATTGTAAAGTATGAAGTATTTAGTATGAATGAAACCTTTCAAAACACAAAAACTGAGCACATTTCCACTACAGTTTAGTGAGTTTCAGTAAGTTAACATGTTTTTTTTAACTGTAGTTTTTATTTTGATTTCAGTGAACAAAACTGTTTTTTTTATTTTAGTTTTCGTTATTTTGTAAATTTCCATTACCTATAATAGCCTTGATGAGGTTGTGTGTCCTCACATTCAACATTTTTCTGTTGTATTCTTATTTTCCAGAGAGCTGGCAGAAGACTCTCTGGCGTTGTCATGTACAGCCACGCCAAGTCATTCGAGAAAAACGTCCAGATTTCAGTCCAAAAGTAATATTATTATGTTATTTTTTACTTCCTAACAAAACCTTTGCGACAATAAGTGTTATGACTCTGCCATGACACCCCCTCATACTCTGTAAATGTTTTTTTCTTTCTTAAATGGCCTCAGTGTGAACAACAACACCAGCTCAACCCGTGCTCTGCCAAAAATGACCATGATTGCTCATTTTGAGTTAAATTATGTTAATTACAGTGTAGCTTCCAAAAAAGAATAGAGGTTGTTGTTGTTTAAATCAGGCTACAAAACATACCAACACAGAGATGTGATTAAAAAAATGAACTTAAACTAGGAGGAGTCTTAAACTGATTTGATTTCTGGCTCTTTTCTTAAACTAAGGATACTTTTATGAGATTTTATAAGAAAGTCTGCTTTAGTATGATATAATGTGCACATGCATGCCACAAAGTCATTTAAAGGTAACTGTTTCTCTCTTTATGACTTAACATATGAGACTAGTGGTGATAGGATGTTTTTAAATCCACAAATTGAACTGAGAAATTAAGTTGTTTTTCATTTAAATGATTTATTTCCAAAATTGAAGCTTAGGTTACTGAGAGGTGGTTTTGAAAGAGATTTTGAAATGATTGCCTTGATTGGTGCTGTGACTGAGCTCTTTGTTTGTGAGTGGAGACACTGAATCATGTCTGCTTACACTGACACGAGCAGTTCCAAAGCTGCTGTGGTGTTCTGGGAAGTTTTATACGAAGACTCACTATGCCAATCAACCAAACCCTGACTTGGCTTTGGACTGCACATACTTCTGATCATGACACTAAACAGCTTCAGAACATGACTTATTTTGTGTTATAAATACATTATCGATGGGTGTTGTTTCATAAAGGAAACGTGTAAAAAAAACAAACGAGCAACAAGCAGAAGTTGTTGTTCATTGAGTTTCAGTAGCAGTGGAACTAAATCATAAATCCTCCAGCACAAGCACGCAGGACAACATCCACACATTCAACTCTGCGGTCCTTCCAGATTTATGACCCAGTGGTGTGTTTATTGTAATGAATAATTATATCATTGTTGCTGCTACTAAACAAGCTCCATGGTGACACTCGCAACGAGTGCTGCCAGAGGGGATGTGTGGACAGAGACATAGGAACTCTCATAGGAAGCACATCCAAGTACCGTGTGTGAGCAGGACTGTGTGAATGTGAGTCCTCGTCTTCAGGGAAGGCTCGGTTTCCTTGAATACGTTGACAACGACAACGAGCAATGAAAAATGATCGCCACGTTTTGTTTAGCGCGAGCTGGCACACGCACGCCTTTCGGATGAAGACTCAAGGCCACGTATAATGGAGCCAAAAGGCCAACGAGGGCGGAACATCAGCAGCTATAAATACTCACATACAGGTCACACTTGTAATGTGGGACTGACTTCACTCGACCTTTACACACATTAAAAGTGATGACGTATTTACAATAGTCAAAAAGTGCTTTTTACTAATGGTGCTATGCATTACAGCATAATTAAAGTGCACTTTTATTAGATAGATAGATAGATAGATAGATAGATAGATAGATAGATAGATAGATAGATACTTTATTCATCTCACAGAGAAATTCACATATACAGTATAGTTCATGTACATGTATAGCTCTCTAAACCGTAAATATTCTGAGAGTAAATGAAGTTGGGTTTTTTTATAGTGGCACAAACACAAAACTCCTACTCCTACTGTTATTCATCATGGAAAATGAGATTTATCTGTTCTGTTCTGGAGATTTTCACGTTCACATTGATTCTCCCAGGGAAACGCGCTGCCAAGGTCTCTGCTGTAAATCTTGAGCTGACAGTTGTGAGGCGTTGCTGCAACGCAAAGCACTGGGAAAATACAAAACGGAGAGACTACAAAGGAATGATAGGTTGTTGTTTTTTTGGCATTAGTGATCGATAATTCCATAATAACCTTTCAGGATAATGTAATTCATGTGATCTGAGAGTGAGAATAACTCTCTGGGCTCCGTTTACAGCCTTTTGCAAAAATGGTCCCATTGCGGGAGTTTTTTGACAAATGACGGGTCAGTTTAGAAAGATATAAAACAGATACCTTCAGTGGAACAATTGCTATTCCAGCACTGGAAACCACTTTTTATGATGCAAAGACAAAAATTTAAAAAACACAGTTTCAGAGATGATTGAAGAGAGATTTCCTCAGATCATCTGTCATGTGTGACTCAAGTATATTTGTCTGTGTTCATCTAATGACAGATTCCAAAACATTGGTATTTTTAACAACCTTTCTCTAGAAATCCTGTCTCCTGCAGCTTTAAGTGTGGTTTTCAAACTCATTGACGTGATTTTTTACTGTTAAGCCGCAGGTACGACCGGATGTCAAGTTTTATAAATAAGTAGCAGTCCTCAAGCTGAAAACCTGTGTTATGGTAACATGTGTTAACCGGGGTCATTCTAGAGTCTACATTGAAGTCCCAAGCAAATGCTGTTGTGAAATCCCATTCAAGCTGCTGTCAGAGATGTCATCTTTTTGTTAACTTCCTTCTCCCTACGTCACGTCCTGAACAGAATAGTTTGGGTGTATGTGCATTTACACATTTAAACAGCCAACGTTTACAAAAAGAGAGGACCACCTCTTTGTATAGTTCTGGCTCCTAATTGGATAAAGAAATATGGAATTCTGGAAAGGTTTAATGCACATTTTAGCAACACTGACAGCTCCTTAAGTTGTATTTTTTTCACTGGTCATTCCTTCCTTATTTTAATGAACAAAATGACTGCCTTCTTTGTTGCATTTCACATTTGTACATTACAATATAAATATCTTTTCCAAGCCTAATGCTTACTGTCAGCTGAGATTTTCAGTTTCCTTAATGAATTTAATCAGGATATGATATCAATGGTATCATCTTCAATGGTTGCAAAAAGTCAGTTTGAAGGGAAGTCTATGGGGAAATGAGCCTACTTCTCACTTGATGTATAACCTCAGTCTACTTGATGTCAATTGCTAGTTTCAGGTCTCCTACAATGGAACTTGGTGTCAATTTTCTAATGTAATGTTACCATTTTGAAACAAATAATCAATAAAATATGGCACATTTGAGTGGACACCAGTGTGATTGACAGCTGGCATCGTAGTGTCATCTCTGAACTTTAAATTACGGAGACTTCAAAAAAGGGTTTCAGATTGTTTTGGGTGATTCTCGATTGTTTGCCACAGGACGCTGAATAAAATGGGAGGACTGGCACCAAGTGTGCTAATATCCTGCTGTAGCCCATGTGCCCGTGTTCTCCGCTGACCTCTGGCATCAGCAAGACATTTTCTCCCAGAGGAATGCTACTCACTGGATATTTTCTCTATAAATGAATAAAAATTGTTCACTGGTAAAATCAAAGTCAGCTCTCCGTTTGAGTTCTAAAGATGGAGGTCTGACTTGACATCGGTCTGAACTGTCTCATGCTTGTTGCCAGAAAACTAGTTTCCCAAGACATTTAATTTCCCTCCCCTTAGAAATTATGAAGATCCACGGGTTAATATTTTGGATTGACCTTCTTGATTCCACGGTCAGGAGAATCTCATGTGGCCACATGTGCGTTTTGTCTTCAGTGTATCTGAAGTGGAAAATTCCTCATTTACCGTAAAAGGAGGCACGGCACTTTGGGAAAATGTCACTTTCTGTGGGAGTGACTTTTCTTCCTGTGAGTAAAATGGCAGTGTGTCCTAAACCATCGCGATGTCGAGGGTCGTGACGTCAAACCAGCTCTGTGTGACACCATACTGATAAATCCTTGTTATTCTTTGGAACAGAGTGAGTAAAAGTGAGTAGCGCGTTCACTCTTACGCACAGACACACACACACTCACTTTTCGTCATCACGGCCACTCCACACGCAGACTAAACTCACTGTCGCTGACACACGGTGGCAGAGATCCAGGCCAGACAGAAGCAGCAGGTCACAGATGACGCCAAGAGCCTTCCAGTAAAGCTATCACACACGGGCTTGTTCTCCTCCTCAGATATGATTTTCACTTTCCCCTCTGTTTCTTGTTAAGTGGGAGCCAACACAGTTGTCTTCCAACACCACGGCCAAGACAACGCTGGCAGAACATAATGCACCAGTTGGATCAGCGCTACGCCTTGGAAAGAATGGGTTGTGGTCACTTTGTTGCAAACTGTTCTCACTCTTCTTTTTGTTGGCGTCAAGATATCACACATGAGCCTTTAAAGCTGCAGTAGACAAAATGCTGATGGTTGCAGCAAAGGAAGGAAATAGCATCATATATTTATATATTTATTTACCTTTAAGTTATGTTGGGTCAATAAATCCTAATATTTGTCTTATCTTCATGCAGATGCAGTCAGTTTACAGAGAATATTTCTGGATATTTCCATAACCATTAGTGTGTGATTCATAGATTATGACGACGATACAAATGACTCCTATTTGTCATATTAAGTGTCATGAAAACCACAAAATGTTCATGGCTTTGGTCGTCACCAGAGTTTCCCACTCGGAGTTTCCCCAGATTTACGTGTCGGTGCTGTCAGTCCACTTAATGAGCAATTTTTATTAAAGCTACAAAAAACACTGCGGAAACATCGGACTTAATGTATTTAAGATTGGTGGAACATTTGTGTTGTCAACCCCAAAGTTCACAGAGAAAATCAGCTCTTTGGCTAATCAAAAATCAGAATATATTATTAATCCCTGCAGGAGAACTGGGTGATTTATATTTGCTCCTTCAGGATTAAAATAACACTCTAACCCTAACTCTAAGGCGTAAGATTAAGAAATCACAATATTAGATTATAATATAAAAATGACAATATGTTAATGTAGAGTATGTTCAGAAAAACAGTTCAAAATGACTTGAAACAGAGACGAATTAAAAGTTTATAAGAGAACAGTTATTTACCTAATCCACTGCTGCCGTCATTGAAATCCTTTGTTCAGACTTCCATATGTGACACAAAGTTTGTGATTGTACACATCTGTTTGAAAACAACTTGTATGTACGATTAAGACATTACATTCTCAAGACTACTTGTATTTAAAGATGTGATGTACCTAAATGTCACTATTGTAAAATAAGCACCTGAAGTCTTGTAAAAAAGTCCCTCAGGAGGTAAAAGCAGCAGCTGTTTTCACTCTTCCATCTGTGGCTCCAATTTAAAAGTGCTCTGAGTTAATGATCGTGGATGTGAAAAAGTCTTGGCCTATATACAAGATTGATTAATACGAGAGAGGAAAATGGATTTGACATCCAAAACATCCCACGTCATCATAAACGAGTGCATCCAGCTGCCATATGAGCTTCTTCTGTCTAAACACAGACATTGTTTACATGTGTTTGTTTAGATTTTTCGTCTCAGAGACAAAACTCAGGTGTCTAATTAGGTTTTTTGTTTTTGTGCCCGTCTGCCAGCTTTTCTTTTAACTCTGTTGATCCTATAACTTACTGCTATTGTCTGATATATTTGTGCTGCATTGCTCTAAAGAATATTTTGACAAGCTATCACTCCCTTCCTTTTAAAGTTCCCGCAGCAACGTTACAAAAATAATCATGTCCTCAGGTCGTAATTTTGTGAGATAAACCCTCTCTATTAGCACTTCCTCTGTTCCAACATTTTGTTCACTGGCCAACAGTGAACCTTTCCAAACAACTCCTTAGTGCTGAGCTCTTGTCTGAGCTGGATCTCTTCATCGTGAAGCTGTGAGAACAGACGAAAAACACAAGCAATAACCAGTGTGTTTACGAGACAGACCAGAGAGCACACCAGAGGATTTAGTTTATGTAATGCTCTCGCTGTGTAAACAAGGTGCCAGCCTGTGACACACACACTGAGACAAGACGACGTCTGTACATCCTTAAAAAGGAAATGTATATAAACAGTGTGTGCAGCAGAAGGTAAAATGTGTGATTACATATATTATGTGTGTATTGTATTTTATTGTATTGTATTGGGGAGTCTGGACTAAATAAGTCAATACTTCTTCCTACTCCTTTTTTGGAAATGTTATGTTAAGTGTTCAGTATTTGCTCTGTGAGGGGAGAGGATTAAAAAGATTGTATGTGAATATACAGTATGTGTGTAAATGTTGGTGTATGTATATATATACATATATACATATATATGTATATGTATGTATATATGTATATATATGTATATATATACATATATGTATATATATATACATATATGTATATATATATACATATATGTATATATGTATATATATATACATATATGTATATATATACATATATATGTATATATATGTATATATATATATACATATATGTATATATATATACATATATGTATATATATACATATATATCAATTCATATTATTATTTCTTTCTTCTCTCTCAACAATAAAGTTAAATGAATCAATAAATGAATCAATCAATCTTCATCAGGTTATAACTCGAGATGAGTCGAAAGGATCAAAGTCTAAAATCCGATGCGATCCACAATCCTCCACAGTCCTTTATATCAGAAGCACAACAAGAGTCAAAAACAAGAATCAGAAGACTATGCATCGTATAGTAACAATGAAGATACGAGTATATTAAGAAAAGGGTGATGAAACACAATGAATAGAAATATGAGTGGACATTTGACTGCTGCTTCACCATGAATGAAACTCCAGTGTCACAAATACTGTGCTTCATTGTGCATTTTATATAGCTATAGAAATAAACCTTGAACTTTAAATGTAAAATTAAATGATAAATAAAAAGGAAAAGAAAATGCAAACAAATATAAAAGTAAAAAATATCTGAGGGGTCATGTTCATATAGTTAATTTAATCATTAATATTAACAGCAGTGTAGCTATGTGAGTCCAGAGGATTGGAACTGTATTTTTGAGAGAGTGTCTTTAAAGTTACATAATGAAGACAAAACTCTGTGTCAATATTATCCTTCAGATATCACGTGTTTGTGTGTGGTCAAACAATGGTCCAGTCTGTCTCCGTCACTCACTATCTCACTGTCGTACCTCTGACCATATCAGTCCATTGAGGCTGCACCAGCCCCAACTTTCTGTTTGACCTCATCCTCGTGCTTCAAAGCCAAGCCAACATTTACACTTCATTGTGCCAGTGGAACCCCGAGAACCAATGTTTGAACAAGCGCACGCCCATTTTTATCAGCCTCAAACAGAAAAGGGACAGAACAAGAAAAGAACACAGACGTTTTCCATTTGAAATCGCGCAGTAGTTAAGCTATTTCACTACATGGACAAACTTAAAGTTCCAGTGTGGAACAACAAGTGAGAATTAGTGACATCGAATGGTGAGACTGCAGATTGCAACCAAACTGACGTCTCCTCCGCTCACCTAAACATTCAAGAAATAATAAAAACACTCTTCCACAACTCTCTCCTCTCTCTCTCTCACTCTCTCCACCGTGTCCTCCTTCTTCTCCGGTGGTTTCTGGGAAAGTGTCCACCATCATTTCCTCAGTCGGCTCCAGCTTCAAAATGTGAAAACACATCCATTTGGACTGTTGTCAAAACATGTTGGCTCAGGATGGCCTTTGCCCAAAGTACACACAATTGGGCTTTTTATGAGGCTACGAAACAATGTTTTTACATGGATAATACACTTACACAAACATATTCAGATTAAATCAGATTAGATTAGATAACATTAGATTGGGAATTTTCCTTCTGGGAATATCAAGATAGTACTGTATTGTCATTTACATTGAGTCCAGTCTGTATACTCAACATGTGACTATGGTCTGATTCACATAATCTGATTATGATTAAATCCATCTTGGACATTTTTCTGTTACATATACAGGAAAACTTGGATATTAAGACTTCAGCTCCTTCGTGTTTTGTTTTTTACCTGAACATCATACACTTCCATCCAAGCTGCTGTCACTTCTATCGACATATGCAAGGCCCGAGGATGATGTCACACACAGAGGTCAAGATGGACGCTGCCGATACAGGCGAATCTGTGCAATGCGATTTATTAAATTGGACACAAAAAGAAGAAAAACTACAACTTTCACTTATCCATGACGAGTGAATTCATGGCAGATTTTGTCATGAATTGCGAGCTCTTCTGAAACTTTCACTGCATGTTCACACATTTTGTGTCCAGCTGGAAGGAAACACGTCTCTGAACAGGGAAAGTCTTTGCTTTCATACTGCCTGTGGTTGCTTCACATCCATGTCCTGAACATGATTACAAAACCAGACTGACCGAGAGAGAAAAAAGGAAAAGTGCAGCCCTCCCAGCATGCTCTGTAACTACATACATGTGTTTAGGTCAGAGCATGAGGGGGAAGAGGTTTTTTGTATGAGGGAGTTGTGTTGTGTGTTGTGTGGGAACACACATTGTGTTTCAGTGGCCCTAAATACGAAGAGAGAGAACAAGGTCTCTCGGTGAGGAATTCAAAAAACAAAACCTTCTCCAAGGTTCTGAGTTCCCCACAGGTTATTGTTCTTTCGCTCTGAATTTTGATCTTATTGTGAGACTTAAGGGTCAGTGTCCACTCACACATACACACACATTTAGTTGACCTCTCTGACCATTCTTATATATACAGTTTGTCTATATACAGCAAAGCCTCGGAGCCAAGAAGCCAAGAGAACAGGATATATATGCACCTCCCACCACACACACACACACACACACACACACATACACACACTAACTTGTTTTTATGTCTTAGTGAGGACACATCATAGACATAATGCATCCAATTCTAACCCTAAAACCAAATCTTAACCCTGAAAAAACCCTTTAAAGTTGTGGGTTCCAGACAAAATGTCCTCGCAAAGACACGTTTGTGCGTTTTCTTTGGACCTCACAAAAGATATTTTCTCAACACTTTGGACAACTGATTTTTTTTGTTGTTATTCTGCCTCTGTTTGGTCTTCAAGAAACGGAAACAATAGAACATTATTCATACGCTCATAGGCTCTGTCAAGCAATACTATCAAACCTGACTGAGGGAGCGGTGAACGGCTGAATGACCAGGGTTTTTGAGCAGCAGAATTCACTTCTGATACTTTTTGTTGGTATTTCTTTGTCTTTTCAGTTACATTCAAACCTCATTGCAGCCGCCTCACTTTACTAGCGCAATGTTGCTGTTGCCTCCGTCTGTCTTGACATAAAACAAATCACTTCCTGTGTGCAGTGTGGGAATGTGACAGGGCGACACGAGACCTAAACAAACAAACATTTGACAATGGTTTGAAGGAGACATTTCTTTATATCTAAAGGTCACACACTACAGTTTTAACCACGCTTTACATACACTACACATAAATAAGTCCGTGTCCTGTCCATATGCTCATACTGTAAATACTGACGTGCATGCATGGGGTTAAACAATGGGTGCTACAAGCAGCCGTGCTGTATTGGAAGAATCACCTTGTTTTCCACCTTTGTTTTTCCTGCCAGACAAAGCGGATGAAATAATGTGGTGCAGCAGCAGCAGCAGCAGCAGCAGCAGCAGCAGAGGAGCTGCGTTGCCGTGACACTGCAGCACAGTGGCATGAAAACAAGCTGCTGGTCAATTGTTATAACGGCTTTGTATTGACTTGTGTTTTTCCTGTGTGTGAGTACAAAGGGTTCTTAAAGAGCCAGACATTCACACGTGTCTGCAGAGCATGGGAAGTGGGCGCAGACGTAAAAGTAAGAATGCAGGTCGTGTGTGTGTGTGAGTGTGTATATGTATTCATATCTTTATGAGGTCCAAAACACATACAAACCTACCTTTGTGGGGACATTTTCGCCTGGGCCCCACAACTTTAAAGGGCTCTTTCAGGGTTCAAACCTGGTTTTAGGGTTCTGGTTAGAATTGAAGGTTAGTGTTAGTACAATACATCATATTGTGTGTGTGTGTGTGTGTGTGGGAGAGTGCAGAGCTGACTTTAAGGCTGTTTGTTCTTCTTTCTGGGGTCACAGGAAGTTCAGAATATTTCTGTCAGTGTGCCAAGATAGACTCCTCAAGGGGGGCAGTCATATTTACTTTAGCTTTAGAGCAGAAAAGGGGGTGTTCCTGTCCATCCTGTCCATCGCTCCATACATACATCCATCAGCAGGCAGTGGCATTCCAGGTGGAGCTGAGAACAGTGAGTAGGAAACACTGGTGTTGCAGGGTGTTGTAAAGAGGCACCGGGGAGGACTTCATTGCAAACACAATGAAGTCGTTTTTGCCTCGCAGTCAATCTGTCAAACTCTGCACCGTGTGTTTCAGACGTTTGGTTTTACTGCTTTTGTGCAGAATTTAAAAGCAGTATGCGAGTAAGTTGTCATGCACCACCATGGAATTTCTGTAAAAAACCAGGTGCAAGAAAAAAAAAAAACCAAACTGCTCCACTCCTTAAGTTGCTGCTGTGAGAAGATGTTAAAGGTTAGTGGGGGGTTTATGAGGCACTGACGCAGGGTCTACAGGGTTTTTTCTTACTTCCTGCATAGTCCTCTGCTCTTACCAAGACATAAATGATAACAGGCAGAGGTGCCGTGATTCACTGAAAGATTCACATAAAGTGAGGATCAGACAGGGACAAAGAGAAAACACTCGGAGTCTCTGGGAGGACACATTCCTCCACTTCGTCTGCTCGTCTCAAAAACACACAGACTGAGAATAATCTGGCTTTATGTGAGATGAGGCCAGGAGATTCCAGATACTCACTGTGGCATGAACACAGTCCATCCAACGGAGAAGAGTGGTGGGTGCTCTGAGCTCCCCGAGGCAAGGATCCATTCTTCCCCTGTCCAAAGAAATCAGTAATTTGAATTAAATAGATGAGAATTAATCATCCAACTCTGCTGTTCCTGCTGCATCACAGGCACAACATGGCTGTGCTCAAGAGGCATGAGGGAATGATTAGAGATGGGACTCAAATCCAGCTTCACATCAGGTGCTAATATGGATTTATGGGCTCTTGGATTGTTGTCACTGATCCACAGACAGATTCAGATTCATAGTCTGATGTTTTTACAAATTATAAATATATAATAATGAAGCAATGCATGTGTTTTTCCCTGGAGACTGACTGGAGCA